>NC_088876.1:35390719-35684703 GCF_032884065.1 Artemia franciscana | reverse complement strand
AGATCAGCTTGGACCATTTGTTTGATATGATTACCTCTGAAAAAAAAAACAAACAAACACGCATCTGTAATCTTTCTTCCGACAGAAAAAAAATACCCAATTTCACATTTTTGTACCTAGGAGCTTGAAAAGTCTATAATAGGGTTTTTTAATATGCTACAACTGATGGTGGGATTTTCATTAAGATTGCTTGACTTTTTGGGGATATTTCTCCCTTTTCGAGAATCATACAATTGTCTTAGGCTCTTAGCTTTTAATGGGCACATTAAATTCAATGACTTCTATATTCGGAATTAACCTGAAAAGCCTTTTTTTGGTGCATCTGTTGTTATCAACATTTCGTTTTTTGGAGTTTCGATTGCTATTGGGCCGAGTTGCTCCTTGCTTACAGTTACGACGAATGTTACAGCTACAGTTATTCAAAGCGTCCACATTCTTGTGAATCTTAAATTTGTATTCGTAAGTCGTATACGACAAATCAAACCTTTGGGCCCTACTTCCCCTTCCCGTGTCTGCACACACGTCTTAACTATTTCAAAGGATTAATTTGCCTTCTTTTTCTAGTCGTCGTTTCATTGAGCTGTGTGAGCAACGAGTACCATGGGGTGGTATCACTATGATGAAAGATGTACAGCTAAGGAAGACTGGTGTTACTGGGGAGAAACTTTTCAATAAGGCGCAGGACTGGGTGTTTGATGAGGTGCTCTCGAATTACATCTTCCTTCCCCAGGTTTGTCCTTTCTATGTTATGATTAAATACCAACACAATTCTTCGTTTTTATGACACTTGATACTTACCAAGTGACATATAGCGATCGCAAATTCTGTTGGTCTGTCTGTCCCGGTTTTGCTAGTTTAGGCACTTCCACTCAAGCTAGGACGATGAAATTTGGTAGGCGTATCAAGGACCAGACCAGATTAAATTAGAAATGTTGTTTCACCGATTCGATCATCGGGGGGGGGGGGGGGTAATTCGGAAAAATTAGAGAAAAGAGGTATTTTTAATTTACTTATTGGATCTTAATGAAATTTAATATTTAGAACGATATTTTGTCTCGGAGCTCTTATTTTAGATCCCGACCGGATCCGGTGCCATTGGGGAGATTTGGAGGGGGAAACCTAAAATCTTGGAAAACGGTTAGAGTGGAGGGATCGGGATGAAACTTGGTGGGAAAATAAGCACAAATCCTAGATATGCGATTGACATAACTGGAACGGATCTGATCTATTTGGGGGAGTTGGGGGGAGGGTTAATTCTGAAAAATTAGAAAAAAATGAGGCATTTTTAACTTACGAATGAGTGATTGGATCTTAATGAAGTTTCATGTTTAGAAGGACCTCAAAACTCAAATCTCTTATTTTAAATCCCGACCGGATCCAGTGTCATTGGGGGGAGTTGGGGGTGGGGAACCGGGAATCTTGGAAAACGTGAAAATTGAGGTATCTTTATCTTACGAATAGGTGATCGGATCTTAATGAAACTTGATATATAGAAAGATCTTATGTCTCAAATGCTCCATTTTCAATTTGAATCGGATCCGGGGACATAGGGGTTATAGGGGGGAAACAGAAATCTTGGAAGCCGGAAATCTTGGAAAACGCTTAGATTGGAGAGATCGGGATGAAACCTGATGGGGAGAATAAGCTCAAGTTCTAGATACGTGATTGACATAATTGGAACCGATCCGCTCTATTTGCGGAACTTGGGGGGGGGATTTCCAGTGCTTTTGCGAGTTCTGTGCTTCTGGACGTGCTAGGACGATGAAAATTGGTAGGCGTGTCAGGGACCTGCACAAATTGACTTGATAACAGTCGTTTCCTCGATTCGATCATCTCTGGGTGTGGAGGGAGAGGAAAAATTGAAAAAAATCAGGTATTTTTACTTACGAATGGGTGATCGGATCTTAATGAAATTTGATATTTAGAAGGACCTCATGTCTCAGAGCCCTTATTTTAAATCCTGAGTGGCATTAAGCATCTGATTTTCCTTTTAAATCAATCTATTGATTATTAGAATTTTGCTAGAGCTCATGCCATATGAGTTCTTGGCTCTTCCAACCTCGTCACAAGTGGCATATGAGCTCTTGGATCTTCCGACCTCGTCACAAGTGCCATATGAGCTCATAGCCCTTTTTTGTATGTTCGGTTGTATGGTGTGCGTTTGTTTCTGTTTTTGTGCTGTTGCATTTTCTGGTGTGAAAAAAAACGATATAGATAGGTCACGAATTTTGGAAAATTGGTTTTAACATTCCATAGCCCTTAATGTGTATGTCTGAAATCCTTTGGCGAAGCAAAGTTAAGTGATAAAAATACCGAAAAGACTTGTCAAAAACGAGTTTGGCGGAAGATGAGTCACGAATATCAATCATCTTATTCAATTTTCCAACGCGAGCTAATTTTGCATCGATTGCTTTTTTGCATAGGTTGCATAGAATAATTCAAACTTAATACCGTGCTTGATTAACCATTAATAATTTTTTCTTTTTAATTGATAAACCAGGCAAAGAATCTTGTTTTTTACAAGATATGCTATTCCGTTATTTATTTATTTTTTTACTCTTTATTTTTATATAGGTCTTTCTGTAGAATTGGAAATTTTCATTTTGATTTCGGTTCTATTTTGTCGTTTATAAAACCTCATTTTATTTATTTTGAGTAGCCCAGAATCAATATAATATTTACAAGTCTCTTTACTTGCCAGTTTTGCAAACTGGAAGGGGAAAATATACCCCTAGAGATTGAGAAATACCTTTCTTTTGAAAAATCTTCATCCTTGTTTGAAAAACAAAGATGCAAAAAGGGGTTTTCCTGTTGTGAATCTGGGCATAGGGGTTTGCATTTTCGTTGGGGGGTACGACAGACTCCGTTTTTATGTCTAAAATGCATGCTAACGAGTACATCCCCGTCCCTAGGCACTTGTATTTAGAAAAAGCATAAAAAAAGGCATCGAATGGCATATTCTATTCCATGACATCAATAATGGAGCCTGGTATATATTTACCAAAAGTCATCATAATTTTTTCTGGGCTTGTCAGAATCAGGAGAAAGTGTATTTTCAGACCAATATTTTTCTATTGCTTCTGGGGGGGGGGGTCCTTAAATTAATTTTTGTGATTAATTCTTGTGTACTCCCTCTCTCTTGGGAAATGGAAAAGTACCAATCATATACGTTTGCTGGTTACGTAATGGTATAGTAGAAAAACCTCTTGCAGACTAGAAATTGGGGTCATTCCTCTGTCAACAAGTCCGAAAATGACAAAATATAGCCTACAATCCACTTGGTTTTAACTTCAGATGGTTTAGTGTTATATATTTTGACAAATATATTTAAACAAATATTAGTGTTTTGTTTCTCTTGTTTCTTACTTGGTTAAGATAAACAAAAACAATTTCTAAGCGCTAATTAAGGAACAGATCGCAAATCTATCTTTTAGAACTTGCCTTTGGTCTCGGTTTCAAAAACAATCTGAACATTGATCGCAAATATCTTATGTCTATGGATCTAAATTTATTATTTTTATCAGTTTGTAAACATTCCACACAAATAACATTGGAAAGATAAATACTGTTTACATTTTTTAATACTTCTTGGAAGTTCGACTTTCGTAATTCGTCGAAATCATATCTTTTCTGTTACTTTTTCCTTGTTTTTAGGTTATAATCAAAATTTTATTGTATATATTATTTTTTTTAATTATACTGTAATTATAATTAAATAATAACGTTGGAAAGATGAATACTGTTTACATTTTTTAATACTTCTTGGAATTTCAACTTTCGTAATTCATCGAAATCATATCTTTTCTGTTTCTCTTTCCTTGTTTTGAGGTTATAATCAAAATTTTATTGTATATATAATTGTTTAATTATACTGTAAATATAATTAAATAACAACATTGGAAAGACGAATATCATTTTTTTAATATTTCTTGGAAGTTCGGCTTTCGTAATTTCTCGAAATAGTATCTTTTCTGTTATTTTGTTCTTTTTTTTTCTTATAATGGAAATTTTATTGTATAAATAAATTTTTTCTAATAATAGTGTAGTTATAATTAAATAGTAATTTAAGACGCTTTCTACGTTATTGGTTTTATACAGTTACAAGAACGTTCTTCGAACATAGGAATTTGTTCAATAAGATTCTCGTGTTAATTAGCTATTTAGAAAACTCCAAAACTGAATACGATTATGGTTTACCTAATTATAGATAAAAAACAAGAAATAAGCGAGTACTGTTTATGGTAGCATAAACTCTTGGGGTTTGTACCCCAAGAGGCATGTACCAAAAGCTTACCCCCTTGATTTCCTTCAGAGACAAGTGGAAGTTTGATTTTAACCCTTCGTACTGATCCAAAACAAGAAAACAGTGTGAATTAAATTATTCCTAGCTGACAATAATCCTTCTTCGGAGTCAATGGTATTCCTGTAAACTGAAGTGGGGAGTGAAAACACATGGGAAGTCAGTTTTTAGAGGGAATTCTCTTATTTAAGTAGGTTTGGAGCACCCTACAATTAATCTCATGATGGGAGAAGGGTCGGAGGGGGGGGGTTCACTTTTTACAAGAACAATACAAAATGAGACGTATCTTATAAAACGAGCTATCGCAATCCCTGATAAGCAGGAGCTCGTATCTTTGAATAAAAGTAGCTCAATAAGAAATATTATTAAAAAGAACAGGCCACAAACACAAGTAGGGGATGCAGCTCCCGGACATTAAAATGACACTTCGCTTTTTATGGCACTTGGTATTAACCAAGTGACATATAGCGATCGCAAATTCTGTCGGTCGGTCTGTCTGTCTGTCTGTCCTGGTTTTGCTACTTTAGGCACTTCCAGATAAAATTTGAAAAAATTAAGTATTTTTAACTTATGAACGGGAGGTTGGATTTTAATAAAATTTGATATTTTTTGAATGATATCGTGTCTCAGAGCTCTTATTTAAATCCCGACCGGATCCGGTGACATTGGGGGGGGGCCTAAAATCTTGGAAAACGCTTAGAGTGGAGGGATGGGGATGAAACTTGGTAGGAAAAATAAGCACAAGTCCTAGATACGTGATTGATATAACTGGAATGGATCTGCTCTCATTGGGGGAGTTGGGGGGGGGTTAATTCTGAAAAATTAGATATTTTTAACTTATGAAGGAGTGATCGGATCTTAGTGAAATTTCATATTTATAAGGACCTCGTAATTCAGATCTCGTATTTTAAATCCCGACCGGATTCAGCGCCATTGGGAGGAGTTGGGGGGCGGAAATCTTTGAAATGGCCTAGAGTGGAGGCATCGGGATGAAACTTGGTAGAAAAACGAAGCATAAGTCCTAGATACGTGATTGAGATAACCGGAAAGAATCTGCTCTCTTTGGGGGATTTGGGGGGAGGGTTAATTCTGGAAAATTAGAAGAAATGAGGTATTTTTAAGTTCCGAAGGAGTGATCGGATCTTAATCAAATTGCATATTTAGAAGGACCTCGTAACTCAGATCTCTTATTTTAAATCCCGACCAGATCCAGTGTCATTGGGGGGAGTTGGGGGGGGACCGGAAATCTTGGAAATGGCTTAGAGTGGAGGGATCGGTATGAAACTTGGTGGGAAAAATAAACACAAATCCTAAATGCGTGACTGACAAAACCGGAACGGATCCGCTCTCTTTGGGGGATTTGGGGGGGGGAGGTTGTAATTGAGAAAAATTAGAAAATATGAGGCATTTGTAACTTACGGACGGGTGATCAGATCTTAACGAAATTTGATATTTAGAAGGATCTTGTGCTTCAAAGCTCTTTTGAATCACGGTCAGATCCGGTGACATTGGGGGGAGTTGGGGGGGGGGTGAACCGGATATCTTGAAAAACGTGGAAATTAAGGTTTTTTATCTTAGAAATGGGTGGTCGGATCTTAATGAAACTTGGTATATAGAAATTCCTTATGTCTCAGATGCTCCATTTTCATTTTGAATCGGATCCGGGGACATAGGAGGTTGGAAATGGGAAACAGAAATATTGGAAACCGGACATCTTGGAAGACACTTAGAGTGGAAAGATCTGGATGAAACGTGATGGGAAGAATAAGCACAAGTTCTAGATACGTGATTGACATAATTGGAACGGATCCGCTCTCTTTGGGGGATTTGGGGGGGGGTTAATTCGGAAAAAAATAGAAAAATTGAGGTATTTTTAACTCAAGAAAGGGTGATCAGATCTTAATGAAATTTGATATTTAGAAGGAACCCATGTCTCAGAGCTCTCATTTTAAATCCGGACCAAATCTGGTGACATTGGAGGAATTTGGATGGGGAAACCAGAAATGTTGGAAAACGCTTAGAGTAGAGAGATCAGGATGAAACTTAGTGGGTAGAATAAGCAAATGTCGTAGATACGTGATTGACGTAACCGGACTTGATCCGTTCTCTGTGGGTGAGTTTTGGGGGGAGGGGTCCTGCGCTTTGGCGAGTTTGGTGCTTCTGGATGTGCTAGGACGATGAAAATTGGTAGGTGTGTCAGGGACATGCACAAGTTGACTTGAGAAAGCTATTTTCCCCGATTCGACCATCTGGGGGGTTGAAAGGAGAGGAAAAAAATGGAAAAAGATGCATTTTTAACTTACGAGTGGGTCATTGGATCTTAATGAATTTCGATATTTAGAAGGACCTTGTATTTCAGAGCTCTTATTTTAAATCTCGACCGGCATAAAGCCTCTGATTTTCCTTTTAAATCAACCTATTTATTCTTAGAATTTTGCTAGAGCTCATGCCATATGAGCTCTTGGCTCTTCCGACCTCGTCACAAGTGCCATATGAGCTCTTAGCTCTTGTTGTTTTTCTGATCAAATCCTATTATTCCAAAAAACATTTTCATTGTTATTGCCAAATTACGGATTGGGTCACAAATACATGACATTAGTCAATATAGAAAATAAAGAAACGATAAATACTAAATCTATCAAGGGAACATTTTACACGTGCTTGAAACTAGGGAAAAGCTGATTTTCCTCCAAAATTTCCGGAGGAGAATTAACTTTTTCAAAATTTTCTAGGAAATATCCGAGACACACGAAAACAAATTTGGAAAAGTTGCTGCGATGGGCTGTTATTATTTTTCTTTTATGTAGAGGTGGGTGGATTGTGAGGGGGAATTTAATTCAGGAAACATATTTTCAGTGCTAGGGTCAAGTACTACATCTTCTAAAAAAGGAAGACGCAACTTAAATTATGTGTAATTAATAAGGAACCTTTTTTTACTTCAGGACTTCATCTTCTTAAAATATTGTTCACTGGGCTCTCTACTTAATGTGGTAAGCTTTATGTCAGTCGTCAATTTAAATTCCAGACTGTTAAACAAGACAAGCATGCTCAAGTAGAGGATGGAAAAAGGAATTAATAATATTAGAATAACGGGAAGGGGGAGACAGCTAAGATTATTAAGGGACGTTAAGAGAAAAATAGAAGCAATGCCTCGATGGATTTTCACCTTAAGTTAGCATAATTTTGACACCGGGTTGTTTCAAGCAAGCAGCAGACATACCCAGGAGGGATGAACAAAGAGGAGTGATAATTTAAGGAAACTTTTAGGCCTGAGCAGAAGGGGTAGTTGCCCTCTCCACATTTTTCTGACGTATGGCATTAAATTTATTTTGTTTTATACTTTTATACTCCTATTAAGGTACTTAATTGACAAAGAATCGTTGCAATTGTAATTGATAAGCAATTTGTCGTTTTGTGGAGTTTTGTGGGGTTTTTGTGGAGTATGTTGCCAGATAGTTTTTTTAGAGAAGATTATTTTACTATAAGCAAAAATTGTAGCTGTTATGATAAGGGGTTGCCTGTACAAAGACACAAAATGTACTTACAATATGCAGCCACAACTATGACACTTCCGCAACCTTTTAATCATTAATGGTTTAGAAAAAAGTAAAACAGTTCAAAATAGGGACGATACCTTTTTATTGACAGTGAATAGATATAGAATTATTTAACTGGATATTTCGAACACATATACAGTGTTCATCATCAGCAGTAAAACTGTTGATGATTTACTGTTTACTGCTGATGATGAACACTGTATATGTGTTGAAATATCCAGTTAAATAGTTTTATATCTATTCACTGTCAATAAAAAGGTATCATCCCTATTTTGAACTGTTTTACTTTCGTCATGGAAAGGCAGTGTGGTCTTCGAAGTTATCTAGGTTTAAAAAAAAAATTAGATTAAACTTTAAAAAAGATAGAACAAAAATCTAGAACCTTTCTCAATACTTTTGGCGGTTCTGAGCCTGGGGAGAAGGGTCAGTTGCCCCCGCCCCCGTTTTTCTGATATATGACAATAAAATTTATTTTGTTTTGTATTTTTACACTCCTATTAAGGTATTTAATTAACAAAGAATTGTCGCAGTTGTAATTTGTTTACACCTTTCTGCTACGTTTTCCGTGATTTAATTTGTTTTATCTTTTCTAGATTTTGGACTACGTTGAATGTTTCACCGGGCCAAATATTCGTGCCATGCACACTATGCTTATTAATAAGCCTCCCGATCCAGGTTTTGCTACTTCTCGTCATCCATTACATCAAGTAAGTTCCCATTTGTAAATTCACAGGTTTACTTTCGTATTTTTAGAATCATTACCATTCAAGTTTTAATTTTCTACTTTGTGTTACGGAGATATATATTCCCAAATTTGTAGGGAGGGGGGGGTCGCAACTATTTTTTTCGTTTTATTTTATGGTGAAAAAGGCTCCTGTCCAAATCTAACAGAGGGGGAGCATTTTTTGCATTTCGAAATGGAAATTTCATAAAATATGCTTCCAAGTCTGATAAGGCAGTCACAATTCAGCAAATAGAAAAAAAAATCAAGTTAACAATTTGATATCTTACCTAGTGGCTTGGAAAGCTCTGGAATCATCTGCCATTTTTTCAATGCTCCAGTTCATTGAAGTGCCGTTCACTAGAGATCGCTATAAAGCGAATTTCAGTACTCTCGAAAAATGCTAAAATGGTTGTTTTTCCTTTTTAATTAATCATTTTGATCCACGGTCTTGTTTATTAGTCTCGTGGGGACTTTGAACTCCGGATTCGTGGATGGGGAAGAGAAGAGGTAGAAATGGGAGAGCCCTATTTTGGGCAAAAGCACGGTTTCCAGTGATATGACCGATTTGGGTGCTAATTTATGTGTCAAGTAGCGTCAAAATTAAACAGTGACTGGTTTTATTAAAGGTGCTTGAGGTGAAAATTGTCTTTTTATTGGGCATTAGAGGATTTAATACTGAGGGGACCGTAAATCTTTTGTACATTTCGTTGTCTTTGGCTTTCTATTTAAGTTCGATCAAGTACTAAAAGAAGTATTGTTGAAGAAGATATAATTTGCTTTATTTGTATTGCTCTACGAGCATTGACTACCGAAATCCGTTCATTTAAGAAAAAAAGTAAATAAACTTCTATTGAACCCATCTAATTGAATTTTATATTTCTATATTGCGACGAGATCGTCTCTTTACTAGGTTGTCATTTAAATAGAATTGGATTAAAAGAAGTATTGTTGAAGAAGATATAATTTGCTTTATTTATATTGCTGTATCAGTATCGATTACCGAAATCCGTTCATGTAAGAAAAAAAGTAAATAAACTTCTATTGAACCCATCTAATTGAATTTTATATTTCTATATTGTGACGAGATCGTTTCTTACTAGGTTGCCATTTAAATAGAATTGAATTAAAAGAAGTATTGTTGAAGAAGATATAATTTGCTTTATTTATATTGCTGTATCAGTATCGATTACCGAAATCCGTTCATGTAAAAAAAAAGTAAATAAACTTCTATTGAACCCATCCTATTGAATTTTATATTCCTATATTGCGACGTGATTGTCTTTTACTAGGTTGCCATCTAAATTGAATTGAATTTTAAAAAAAAGTATTGTTGAAGAATATATAATGTGCTTTATTTATGTTGCTGTACCAGTATCGATTAATTGAGTTTTATATTGCTATATTGTGATATGATCGTCTCTTACTAGGTTGCCATTTAAATAGAATTGAATTAAAAGAAGTATTGTTGAAGAAGATATAATTTGCTTTATTTATATTGCTGTATCAGTATCGATTACCGAAATCCGTTCATTTAAGAAAAAAAGTAAATAAACTTCTATTGAACCCATCTAATTGAATTTTATATTTCTATATTGCGACGAGATCGTCTCTTACTAGGTTGCCATTTAAATACAATTGAATTAAAAGAAGTATTGTTGAAGAAGATATAATTTGCTTTATTTATATTGCTGTATCAGTATCGATTACCGAAATCCGTTCATGTAAAAAAAAAAGTAAATAAACTTCTATTGAACCCATCTAATTGAATTTTATATTCCTATATTGCGACGTGATTGCCCTTTACTAGGTTGCCATCTAAATTGAATTGAATTCAAAAAAAAGTATTGTTGAAGAAGATATAATGTGCTTTATTTATGTTGCTGTACCAGTATCGATTAATTGAATTTTATATTGCTATATTGTGATATGATCGTCTCTTACTAGGTTGCCATCTAAATTGAATTAAAAGAAGTATTGTTGAAGAATATATAATTTGCTTTATTTATATTGCTGTTCCAGTATCGATTACCGAAGTCCGTTCATGTAAAAAAAAAAGTACATAAACTTCTATTGAACCCATTTAATGGAATTTTTCGCACGTAATTCTGAATTTCCACCAAAGTGTTTTGGTTCAACGGAATTCTAGCTACTAATAAGTTGTTTTCAGATACTTCATCTAACGAATGTCATAGCACCTGTCTATAAAGTTATGTCACTTAGTCTTGGAGTTAAAGCTACTGGACACTGAACTGGCCCAGTCGACAAATTCTACGAATTTTAGCATATATTTTGGCCCAACAATTTTGAACTGTTTGCCAAATTGAATTGGGGGTTAGATGGAAGGGGGTGGTGTTTACACTGAAGCCAAAACTCTTTTACGCTTATGCTTGATTGGACCTCTTAGGAAGAGTTTGTGACTAAGTGTTTGTGTTGTTGTAACTGTGTTGTGACTAACTGTGTAACTGTGTTGTAATTTGTGTTGTGACTAAAGAGTTTGTGTTGTTGTGACTAAGGCCTAGATTTCGAGATTGCTAACCCTGCAAGTAAAGTGAAATGATGAAACTAACAGATGAAACTAATCACAGCCAGAAAATTTTGTTTTGCTGAATAATTTGAAAATATGCATAATTGAATTTGTTAAAGAATGTTGTTAAAGAATTTACCTAGGTTCCTAAGTTATTTTGGTGATGGAACCTTGACAATCTTATTTGTTTATCTGAACTTATTTTCAATTATTATCATTAAAATAAAGGAAAGATTTTTGATAAAGTGACAATTGGCTTTATTAGTTTAAATTGTAACCAAAAGGCCTAGTTCATTTGTGGATGATAATTTGGTAGACTGTATTTGACTTGATTTATTTCTTTTAATAAGGGGAGTTACGGAGAAACACAAATTATTTAAAAATAAAATCACCTGATTAGGTATTCTGTGGATGAAGGAAGACATATTGCCAAAGGTTTTCTTTTGTAGCTAACCGCCTAGGGTCAAAAGCAGGTCGTCCCCGATGGGGGTGGGAGGATGTCGCGAGGAAAGATTTAGAGGAAATGGGAACTTTTTGGGAGAGTGTAAAGAGGGAGACTTTGAATAGACTGGAATCGAAGAAGGAGCGTACGTAGCTGAATCGGCCTTCAGCAGCTTTGTGCTGCAGTGAGTTGTTAGTATTAGTAGTAGCTGAGACATTTTTCTGGACATTAATGAATTTATTGACTCAACTCAATACAGCACTACAACAAAAGATACACCACAATGGAGAGCAGAACTCTTAATTCTTGGAGGTAAAATAAGGGAATGAACTTATCAACATTACAACAAAAGTAAATTAACAAATAAAAACAGACGACAAAACTAAAAAATGAAAAGGTAAAAGAATAAAGAAAAAACAAGGGAAAGAGTAATGCTGCGTAAACAGTGCACAGGAGGTGACACCAAAATGCGAAAATTCACAAGAAAAAAACAATAGAAAGAGACTACAAAAGACAAACGGGACAATACTGTATCCGTGTAGATATAAGACAGCAAAACTTACTCATAAAAACTGTTAAAGCTCAAAACTTTATTGTTGTTTTAAGGGTTAAAAATTTCATTACTTATGTGCTATATAATACAAACTTGGGAACTTATATCGCAGATATGAGACAGCACCCGGTTTTCACGGTGTTTATACAGGACAATTAGCTTCGGCTTAGTGGGAAACTACATTATAGCTATATTTTAATTTAATATTTAGTAGATATTTTGGCTAGGTTAGATTAGTTTAGGTTACATGTTTAATATAATGTGCCCTTCCATAATTCTGTGTCGTAGTTTTCATGATCTTGTTACTAAAGCATTATATTTTCATCATATTCTATTTATTTTATTAGCAATCACCAAACTTCACTTCTTGAGTGTGTATTATATAACACATAAATACCAAAATTTCATACAAAAGAACGGATCAGATGTTTGTGTTCTTGTTATGGCTCCTATTCGGAAGGTTTTAACTTCCTGGGAGGCTGGAAGAGGAGCGTACGCAACTGTTTTGGTCTCAGGTGACTCTGTATTGCAGTGAGTTTTTAGAACCATGATATAGTATTTACCAGAGTTATTACCCCGAATCGTAGGCATCGCAATGGTGATCCCTAAATAAAGAACCGGAAAGGACTGCATGTATTATTATTATTTTTGCAGGCCGTTAGGGGCCAAATATTTTAGGGGGGATCTAGTCATTACAATTTTTAAAGAAGACTGTTTCAGTCTTCAAAATGATTCCCTCCAATGGCATTTGAGAAGTGTTTTGTCCGAATGTGACCCCTTTTTATCTCAATGTAAATATTTAGGATTTTAAAGAAAACTCAATAACCAAAATATCAAAATCTTAAAAGACCTAAGAAGGATGGTTCTTTAATTTTAGCGATAAAAGATGAGCAATAGGTATTTTAAAAAAAGATGATTGCGTTAGTAAAATGAATACTACTCTCAACGATGATTCAACATAAAAAATTGTAAGAGCTCCCAACTGTAACTTATGAAGCAAATTTTTGAAAAGATTGAGTAAATCTTAAGAGTTATGGAAATATTACACCACAGTTGTATTCAAGGTATTACCCAAGGGGGCAATTAGGGGGTTGGACCCCCCCCCCCCCCGAAATTTGTCCGATTTGTGAAAATAAAAAATGTATATAAACAAGTTTTTGAAGTGTTTTTACAGTTTTAGTGCCTCCCCCCTCCCCCTTGAAAAAATAATTCCAGAAACGCCTTGGTTGCATTATAATTGTTTCCAAAAGACTCCGTCTGCCCTAGAGTAAAATGGTTAAAACATAAATGAGTAAACTATGCATTTATCTCACACCTATTCTTTCTACTTCTAAATTTCATAGTAAGAAATGATAAGTAAGTTCATTTTGCTTGCAATATGTACACTACGTACTATCTGACAGATCTTTTTAATATTGCGTAAAAAAAAAAAACTTGAACAGTATAAAGATGTATTAGAGAAATCATTACGGGAATTGAGATGAAAAATAAAATAAATTTAGTTAAAAATAGCTAACAATTACACAAATTATTTCAACTTTAGAAATCATTTTTCCCGTCACCTCAGAGGTTTAACAATAAGGGGGGGGGGCTTTAAGTCCACTTTTAGCAAATATTTATTTAAATTATTTCGAAACTTTGACATTGGGTTCATGTATTTTAAAAATAATTTCTAGGGATCGTACATTAGCGATGTTTCCATTATTTGCAATTACAAAGAGTCTGAAATAAAAGGTTTTAGGAACATCAAATATTTTAGAGTTCGGATCTAGTCTTTACAATTTATAAAGATGGACATTATAAGTTACAATTTTTAGATATGTGAATACATAGAAAAAAACAATAAATTAGCTTTTTCAACATATCGTAAACAAACAAATAACCATTGTGAATACTATGTGAATACATAGAAAAAAACAATAAATTAGCTTTTTCAACATATCGTAAACAAACAAATAACCATTGTGAATACTATGTGAATACATAGAAAAAAACAATAAATTAGCTTTTTCAACATATCGTAAACAAACAAATAACCATTGTGAATACTATGTGAATACATAGAAAAAAACAATAAATTAGCTTTTTCAACATATCGTAAACAAACAAATAACCATTGTGAATACTATGTGAATACATAGAAAAAAACAATAAATTAGCTTGTGATTACTATGTGAATACATAGAAAAAAACAATAAATTAGCTTTTTCAACATATCGTAAACAAACAAATAACCATTGTGAATACTATGTGAATACATAGAAAAAAACAATAAATTAGCTTTTTCAACATATCGTAAACAAACAAATAACCATTGTGAATACTATGTGAATACATAGAAAAAAACAATAAATTAGCTTGTGATTACTATGTGAATACATAGAAAAAAACAATAAATTAGCTTTTTCAACATATCGTAAACAAACAAATAACCATTGTGAATACTATGTGAATACATAGAAAAAAACAATAAATTAGCTTGTGATTACTATGTGAATACATAGAAAAAAACAATAAATTAGCTTTTTCAACATATCGTAAACAAACAAATAACCATTGTGAATACTATGTGAATACATAGAAAAAAACAATAAATTAGCTTTTTCAACATATCGTAAACAAACAAATAACCATTGTGAATAATATGTGAATACATAGAAAAAAACAATAAATTAGCTTTTTCAACATATCGTAAACAAACAAATAACCATTGTGAATACTATGTGAATACATAGAAAAAAACAATAAATTAGCTTGTGATTACTATGTGAATACATAGAAAAAAACAATAAATTAGCTTTTTCAACATATCGTAAACAAACAAATAACCATTGTGAATACTATGTGAATAAATAGAAAAAAACAATAAATTAGCTTTTTCAACATATCGTAAACAAACAAATAACCATTGTGAATACTATGTGAATACATAGAAAAAAACAATAAATTAGCTTTTTCATCATATCGTAAACAAACAAATAACCATTGTGAATACTATGTGAATACATAGAAAAAAACAATAAATTAGCCAATAAATTAGCTTGTGATTACTATGTGAATACATAGAAAAAAACAATAAATTAGCTTTTTCAACATATCGTAAACAAACAAATAACCATTGTGAATACTATGTGAATACATAGAAAAAAACAATAAATTAGCTTGTGATTACTATGTGAATACATAGAAAAAAACAATAAATTAGCTTTTTCAACATATCGTAAACAAACAAATAACCATTATTTGTCTTTTTAAGTCAAATCATCCCATTTAAGTTGAAAGTTCAATTCAAAGTAAATGCCTTGTTCTTGTAGAAAATTATATGTTGGGAGAACCCCAAAAAATGTGGAAAAAGACATAATAGCATTAGACTCTCATTAATGTAGAACAAAAAGCCAGAAACTTTCGATGTAGAAGCTGTGAAAGATCTGTTTGATTTTTCGCATCATAATGTAATGTTTGGCAATAATAATTGATAAACGATTTGGGGTATTACAAAGTTTTAGAAAAATTATAAAAATTTTGAAAATGTGTATAACGGATTAGTATAAATAGAGACGAGGGAAATATTAATCAAATCAAATTTTAATTTTTTTAAAATCATAGTTGAATAAAAAGAAATGCTAAAACATATATACTTGTAATAGTAACAAACATCAAGAAGTTTTGTCTAATCAGCCTCACAGAGGCTTGAGCTCACAGAGGCTGTTGCAAAATACAATAAATTAGTTATTAATGAACAATTATACAATAAATTAATTTATTATACATACATATATTATTATGCCTATAATTACATATAGCAGACATCGTGCTTTTATACTTTAAAATTTGGGCTTTCGTTTCTTTTCCATTGGACTTAGTTTAAAGGTGGTTTTCGTTTTGCTTTTTCAGTTTTGTTGGTATAGCGTTTGTGGTTTTCTTTATATGTTTTGTTTAATTTATTTTATGTTTTTTTACTTTATGTATATTATTTTATCTATTGTGTTGTGTTTTATTTTATGTATATTTTATTTTATTCTTCATTTAAGCTAGGTTTTTCATTTGTCTTTTTTTTTGTTGATGAAGGCTTCTGGATGTGAAGCCAAAATATTCGTACTTTTATTTCGTTCTTTCGTATTTTTACTCGTACTTTTTATTATTATTTTTTAATTGAAAAGTTTTTTTATTATTTACTGATCTATTAAAAACTTATTCGTTATTTGTACATTTTTGTTTCATTTCTACGGCTGAATTACTTTTTGAATCTATACGTGCTTATTTCAGTAAAATGAATTGAAAATAATTTTTGAAAATTAAGTTTTCAAAAATAAGTATCTATATAGCTAGTAATTATGATATCCAAGCCAAAAATCTTCATATGCATCTGTAGGGATTGTTCGAACCCTAGTGATCCCCATTGTCCGAGCCTTTAGTTTTCTTTGAAAAATTTCATTTTGATAAAAAAAAATATTTTAATTGATTAGCATCAAGTAGGTACTCTGTTACTAAATAGTTTTTTTTTTCTCAAAACTTGTTTTAAAATTTTTCGGTTACTATGGGTTATAGTCAGCGTGTGTTTCAGAAAACGAGATTCCTGGGATTTTTGAGTAGTTTTTGTTATTGAATTTGATTCAGGAAATTTGTGTTCTCATTTGTCTCTTTTTTAGGATTTGCATTATTTTCCGTTTCGACCAGCTGATCGAATCGTATGTGCCTGGACAGCCATGGAACGAATTTTTGTTGATAATGGCTGCCTTTTTGTAATCCCTGGAAGTCATAAAGGACCTCTCCTTCAACACGAGTATCCCAACTGGGAGGTAGTTTAATCACCTATTATTTAATTTGTTCAATTTTTACTAAAGTGTTTGCTAAGTAATTTACATTTACTAGTAAAGTAAAGTAAAATATATTTTTGTAAGCTATACCATATTCATAAATGTATTGTAAACTATATATGTCTTTGAGTATAACTCACTTCGTAAGCACCTTCTATAAAAATTTTCTTTTCTGTTGTATTATCTATTAAAGTGTTAATGCACTGAAATTAGTATGAAAATTAAACAGAACCTGAACTTAAATAAGCTATGTAGTATATATAGTACATTGTATATGGTAAAAAAAATATATTACAAAAAATATATATATATATATATATATATATATATATATATATATATATATATATATATATATATATATATTACGAAAAGAGAAATCACCAATACAACAGCACAAACACATTGAAAAAAAAAAGAGAGAGAAGGAGAAAAGAAAGACTGTTTTCCTAAATTAGTGATTAATATAGATCAGCACTTGAACGAAGCCTTAACCCTACTCATCCATACAATCACGTAGGTCAAACAGCATAGCCATACACAATCAACCATAAAGAATAATCCATGGACAGGCAGTACAACATTCTTCGCTGTCCCATTGTCTGTACATATAAATAGATTGTCAGGTTTACCGACTCTTGAACATGCAACATATAATTGTCCATGGGAAACACAATCCGTATTCAGATATATACCTCATTATTCTAATGATTGCCCTTGAGCTTTGTTGATGGTGATTGCTAATCAAACATTCCCTGTGTCCCCATCGTCATTTATATATCCTCCCTGTGCCCCCCGGCGTCCCCGTTGTAGTTGTGTCCCTGTGTCCCAGTCGTCATTTATAGTCGACAAACATGACGTCAGTCGACATACACGTCCCATTCATCATTTGTGTCCCGGTATCCCAGTCTGTAATTTCTCTTTGAGTGTCCCGGTCGTCATTTATATTCCCTGTGTCCCGGTCTGTATATACATTCGTTTTTGAATTGGTATATGATGAAATAAATTTTTTGTTTTTTCCCTTTTTTTCTTTTTTTTTTGTTTTTACTTTTTTTAGTTTTTTTTCTTTTTAGTTTTTTGTAGGTTTTACCTTTTTTAGTTTTTTCTATTTTTTTAGTTTTCTTTTTCTCCTTTATTTTTCAGTTTTTTTCCTTTTTTTAGTTTTTTTTTCTTTTTAAGTTTTTAGTTTTTTTTAGTTTTTTATTAGTTTTTAGGGTTTTTTTTCTTTTTAGTTTTTTTGTAGTTTTAATTTTTTTAGTTTTTTTTCTTTTTTAGTTTTTTACCTTTTTTAGTTCTTTTAGTTTTTAGTATTTTCTTTTTAGTTTTTTTTTGTAGTTTTTACCTTTTTTATTTTTTTTTCTTCTTTTGTATTAATGCTAAAGCCAAGGTTCGAACCTGGAACCTCTCGGACCTAGAACCTGGAACATAACGCTTTACCAAGTCAGCTATTTCGGCTTGAATACATTCGTTTTTGAATTGGTATATGATGAAATAATTCAGACGCCATATGCGGACAGACACACAAACAAACAACTTACTATATATATATATATATATATATATATATATATATATATATATATATATATATATATATATATATATATATATATATATATATATATATATATATATATATATATATATATACATTATATATACAAGATTTAGATAAATTGAAAATAATTATTTTATGTTTATGTCAATAAATACAAGATCGGAACTAAAATCTAAAAATTATCTGTCTTGTTCTTTACCATTAAAAATACATTGTTTATTTATTAATTTAATATTTTTCTTTTAGCCCAATATAAACCACTGTCTAAAATTTTTCTAGTATTGTAGATGCAGATGTTCTACGAATAAATGCTTCTACTTGTTACCCAGGAATCGTTATGTTAAATACCCAAATTTTCTTGTATTGTAGATGCGGTTGTTCTGCCAGTAAATGTTTCTATTTATTACCCAAGAATCGTTATGTTAAATACCCACACAGATGACTATCTTCCCCGTAATTTTCATTATATTAAAATGTTTCTATTTAGAGTCCAGAGTTTAAATTGGCTTAGCACTCAAAATAATGCGAAGAAAATTCGAAAAAAGAATAATTTCTGTGTTTTTTTGTTTTTTACTTTCCTGCAATTTGCCGGTGTTAAAAAAGAATAAACCTTTTTTTTTTTTTTGTCAAATTGGTTTCAAAAAGTGAAATAATCACTGTTTGACAAGGGCGTGTTTGGATTTTTGTTTATGAGAAGGGGGAGGTGGTACAGGGAGGGGATTTTCACCTTCCCATTTTAGCCTCTCTGGGATGAGCATTTAATTACTAATAAATGCAAAAATAATTTTTTTAGTTAATTAAATTATGATAATTTTATTATGTAATTCTAGTCAGTCAATGAAATTCTGTTTTTTTTTTATGATTTATCAAAATTATTTACGTTCACCAAAAATTTTTATCTGAGACGGTGGAATCAACTACATAATCTAAGTCGAGAGATTTTCACTTTCTTATTTTAGCCTATACGGGATGTTTGTTTTAACTTCTCAGAAATGCAAAAAAATAATTTTTTGCATTATTACATTATGGTAATTTGAATATATAAGTCAATTAATAAAATTCTAGTTTTAAAAAATTCTTCCTCAGATTTTTTCCTTTCGCCAGAAATTTTTACCTGAGACAGTGAAATCAACCGCATAATGTAAGTCTAGGTAGTTTACCTTCCCACTTTTGCTTTATCCAGCTGTGTCTTCTCAGTGTTAAGAAATAAAAAAAATAGTTTTTTCTTAATTAACTGATGCTAATTTTAATAACTAACTCAATCCGTGAAATTCTATTTTTATAAATGACATTCGAAAATTTTTTGGGAAGTCGAAACTTTTGGCAAGAATTTCCATATTAGACAACAAAATCAACTGCAAAATTTAAGTCGAGGGATTTTCACCCCATTTTGACCTCATCTGGCTTTGTTCTAGCTGCTAAGAAATGCAAACGATATTTCTTTTTACTTGGCATTTGGCTACACTTTTTATCTTTTCAAGCTTTTCAATCGTTTTTCTGTTAGGAACCGAGATCATACGCTTATCGCCAGACTAATTTTTACCAACTACACAAACTAAATTAATGATTCTTGTTATTACACTGAAAAAAAATGCCAACTGTCGCAAAGTGCTAAATAATGTTGAAGTTTTTTTTTTTTTTTTTTTTTTTTTTTTTTTTTTTTTTTTTTTTTTTTTTGTCTCAACTAGCGTGAGCTCCCACCCTTACCCATACTCTTTGGGTATCCACACCATTAAGGTGAATATAGATGGTGCTTTAGAATAACAGATCCTGGGTACTGGAAATTACCCACTGTGTTCAAACTACCCAACACTATTAATGACATGCCTGTGTAGTCCTGTGGTGGCGTAGTGGATTTGACCTTAGCTTGGTAATACAGGACCCAGAGATCGAATCACGCTGCAGGAATGCACTGCAGGGCCGACGCAGGGACCTTAGTAGTCAAGAAGCGTCGTTAATTCTTAAATAATAAAATAACATGCCTGTGTCCCGCCACAGGGCGGATTCCCACTGTTAGATTATTTCGAGTGTTTTTTTGTTCATAAACTCTCTTTATTTGTTTATTTCAATGGCAGAAATATTGCACAATAACAAAGCAGATAATTAATGTAAACAGTGTACATGTTTTTTATTTATTTTTTTTTTATCAGAAGAAGGATTATGGTGGACAAAATACATGATCATTATTTATATTTATCTTATACGTCAAATTCCTTAATTTTGGCAATTGGGCTAAATCTGAAAATGTCTCTTTTGTAACAGCGTCTTTCAATAAAATAAAGTGGTTTTGCTAGGCCCCCCTCTGGAACCTGAAATGTTTACAAAATCTACTCATAGTCTTTGGGTCATATTTTGGTATTCCTTGAAAACAGTATCGTCAAATTCTATAATTTAAAGCGATTTTTTTTTTTGAATCTATCAATAGATAATTGAAGATTCACTTTGAATGATAAACATTGAATAAAAGAGGACCCGGAGTTGGGATAAAAAAAAAATGCAATGAGAAAGTTTCTAGATCTTTGAAACTTTCTTTTATTAGCTTCAACTCGTCATTCATCTTCACAGCTATTTAATTAGAATTTTCGAAAAAAAAACTTATCTGTTTTTTTTTTTTTCGAAAAAAAAACTTGTCTGTATTAATCATAAAGTATTTTCACTAGTATTCCTACCTACGTTCCTAACGCTATATTCTAAAAAAACCATCAGCGGTTTACAGTAACATAATCTATAATAGATTATGTTACCAAAAACCATAAAAGCACTTTTGTGCCATTTCGTAACCAAAAACCATATGGGTCATAGCTAGATCGTTATGGCTACAAAATTGTGGCAGTATGTGGCCATTACTGTTTTCTATTCCTACATTATATTTATCTGGGCAAGGATACAATTCATCCTTATTTCTAACAACCTTGGTGTTCACTTAGCTGTTCGTTTTTTATTGCCAAAGTTTTATTGTTGGTTAATGTAACGAATATTAGTCCAGTTTTTTACGTCATCGGCTTAAGAACAAAATTTTTGATTCTATAGTATTAGATCTAACAAGTCTTTTGATTTATTTCACCATCTGTCTCGACTATCCTTTGGATTATTTTGACCAAAATGGCTATCTCAAAATTTTGATCGGATGTATTTGGGGTAAAAAGGGCGTGAAAGGGGGACTAGCTGCCCTCTGACCATTTCTTTACTTCGAAGCAGGGCATTAGAACTTCCAGTTCCCAATTGAATGAGCCCCCTCTGTCAATTTGATTTTTGTTTTCTTCGATTTTTTTTTTTTTTGCATTTGCCAAAAACTAAATTTTAATTTGTTTCCGTAATTTTTGAAGGGTTGATAACTGTATCAGGTTATTTATTATTATTTTTTTTCTTAGCTCCTTGAAAGCTGCTATTTAATTCTGTCATTTATTTATACATCTATTTTTTATAGAATGGGGTGAACAAGATGTATCATGGTATCAGAGGTTGTGACGATGCACCAGTGGTCAACCTCATTATGGATAAAGGAGATACGGTGTTCTTTCATCCACTTCTTATTCATGGTTCTGGAATGAATCGTACACAGGTAAGAGGATCTATTGTTTAGATATTGTTCATCCACTCTTATTCATGGCTCTGGAATGAATCGTACACAGGTAAGAGGATCTATTGTTTGGATATTGTTCTTTTATATACTTTTTATTCATGGCTCTGGAATGAATCGTACAAAGGTAAGAGGATGTATTGTTCAGATACTGCGAACATGATATTGTATACAACCCTGTTTGATAGTAAAATAAATCGAATTGTACAAATTTGACGATTAAGGCATTTTTTTTAAGTGCAGTATTGCCAACCCTTTAGTTCACCATTTAAGAAGTATGTAAAAATGTTGCTGAAAAATATGTTCTTTTTCGTATTTTCTATTCTTATTACGAACTGTTTGATAGGCTTGTATTATCAGGCTCTGCGTTTGAGGAAGCCCCATAAGGGAGTGGTTACTTTACGCTAAAAATTCATGTCTGATTTAAATATTAATTTTAAAAAAAGTTGAGTGAAATTAAAAAAGACTTACGTGGTTGCTCAGGCATACCTTACCAACATTGTTTTGTAATTTGTATCTATCGTTGTACAATACCAGCCAAAGATATGCGCAACCATGACGTTTTCCGCAGACGTTTCCCATGACGTTTACGTCTTTGTGGCTCTTGTTAGTTGTAAGAAAAGCCAGCTTAACTAGTAGAATATTCGATACTATTTAAGATAAACCTCCAAACACTATTTACCTCGGGAGTTAAATCTCGTAAACATAGATTGGACGGAGAGAGAATAGACTTCACATTAAAGACCAATATTCAAAAAAAATCATGTCAAAGAGACTTACCACGTGAATATCTATACAGGCTTGGTTGTGGCAGAGTGAATATTCTAATCACGTACTATGAACGGCTGGAATTCTCTGTCTTAAAAAAATATACTCGTTGTATTGTCATCTTTATTCTTTGTATCTGAAGACCCCGTAATCCTAGCTTACTTAGTTTGCACTGGCTTACCAATACCTCGGTTTCCAAAAATGTGGCTTACATCTTATTTGTCATCATGTGTGTCTTAGATATTCTAGCTTAAAAAAAACGATCTGGATAGGTCAGAATTCTGAGAAAATTTGTTAAGAGTCTTAGTTTTGGTTTTTGCAAATGACGTAATGTACTATGTTAGTACATAAGCATTTCTTGTGACATCTTATAAGTATTTACTTATATGATGTCTTACATAGCATAAATAAAATTGTTGAGTTTCCAACACATTAATTATTTATACTATCTATTAAGTGAGCAATAATTGGGTATTTTTTCTGGAAAAGTGCTCCATATTTTTTCGGGAAAATTGGTATCTTGGGATATTCTCGCTTAAAAAACAATCTAGATAGGACAGAAATCTGAGGAAAAAAGTTTTAAGAGCCTTAATTTTTGGTTTTTGCAAATGACGCCTTGTACCACGTCAGTACATCATTTCTTATGATATCATATAAGTATTTTCTTATATGATGTATAGCATAAAATAAGATTGTTGAGTTTCCAAAGTACCAATTATCTATGCAAGGGAAAATATGTATTTTGGGATATTCTCGCATAAAAAAAAAGATTTAGATAGCTCAGAAGTCTGAAAAAATTCATTAAGAGCCTTAATTTTGGTTTTTGAAAATGACGTCATGTTCTAAAATTAGTATATCATAAATGCATTTCATATCACATGATATAAGCATTTTTCTTATATGATGTCATGCATAGCATAAATAAGATTTTTGAGTTCCCAATGCATCAATTATTTATATAATATTGTCGATTAGAAGGCCCAAGAAACGAAGATCTGTAGTTGTAGTTACTATAAATGCTGATTCTTTAGAAACAACACCTGAAGTATCAAACGTAATAAGATGTGAAAATCGACAATCTGGACCATCAATTGCAACAACACTAATACGGGCAGCTAAAGCAAAGGCCATTACTATATTGTCTGAAGTAATCAAAATTCAAAAACGTGTCAAAAATGAAAATGAAGAGCAAAGATATGGGCGACTAGAAGATATGCAAAAACGACAGTTGAGTGAGTCAAAATTAAATGAAGTGCAAAAAAACGCCCGGTTAGGAGACATGTGACACCGAGCAATTGAGCGAATCAGAAATGAAGATGAAGAGCAGAGACGCACGCGGTAAGAAGAAAAGTGGCGGCGTGTCAGAAATGAAAATGAAGAGTAAAGACACATGCGATTAGAAGACATGTAAGCGTGTCAAAAATGAAAATGAAGAGCAGAAGACATGCGACATCGATCATGTGATCAAGTCAAAAATGAAGATGAAAACCAAAGACCCACGCAGTTAAAAGATATGCGACACTGAACATGTGAGCGATATAGTATTTTTAGTACTTTCAAAAGACGTATTTATTCTAATCAAACGGACTATGTTATTCAGGGGTCATATATTATATATTATTATTATACCAGATTAACGACGCTTCCTGACTACTAAGGTCCCTGCGTCGGCCCTGCGGTGCATTCCTGCAGCGTGATTCGATCTCTGGGTCCCGTATTACCAAGCTAAGGTCAAACCCGCTGCGCCACCACAGGACTTTAGGGGTCATTCTTAAAGTTGGAACAAAATTTGAACTTTAGCATAAAGAGCGAGGTATTGACTAGGGGGCGAACCCCCTCGTATACGTAATAATTTCAGTTAGTTTTAAGTTTTAATGTTGCTCCTTACTTTCAGTTGAATAAAATATCTTAAGGCTAAAATCCGAAATGGAAAACAATCTATTTACTGTTTCCAGTAAAGAAAAAATTGTAGTTATACCAAAAAAATAGATATTCAATTCAGCTTTTTAAAAATTCAAGCACAATTAAAGGGGTTAATCTGCGCCACAAATAAAATTAACCTGAACTAAACGGGGTTATTATCCCTGTTCACAATAAGTACATGACAATCTAGTTACTACTTGCCGTACTGATAGGTTAATAAAATAAAAGACACATTTTTTCTATTTTCTAAGAAATTAAATAACTTCTTGTTCCCGACAGAATTATTCAAAAATGTGTTTCCAGTGAAATACCAGACAACTGCTTGAGCATTAAGAGTTGAGGGAGGAAGAAGATTAAGAAGGGCAAGAGCCCCCCTTCCATTGAGGGCTATTTTTGCCTGTTGTTAGTTTCAATGTAGCTCTTTATTTTTTCGCAAAAAAAACTAGTGTTTTTATATATTCAATTGAGTTTCAGTGTTCAGAACTGCTATTCCTGTTATCATTAATGTATAAACTTCAGTAGATTGTCTGATAGAAACATAATGTGAAATCTTTTTTAGGGATACCGCAAAGCTATATCGTGCCATTTTAGTGCAGACGAAGTTGAATTTATTGATGTAAGAGGCACTTCACAAGAATCAATTGCCAAAGAAGTCGAGGAGATCAGTAAACGGCGTGGGATGGCTTTAAATTTTCAGGTAAAAAGAAGCTTTGTTTTCGGTAACATTCTTGTCTATGACTTGCCCGAAGGGAATTTTCTGGAAAAAAAATATATAAAAAAAAAGGCTTTGTTCTTTCGTTTCGGTAACATTATTGTCTATGACTTGCCTAAAGGAAATTTTTAGGTAAAAAAAAATCAAGGTAAAAAAGGCAATGTTCTCTCGTTTTGGTACCATTCTTGTCTATGACTGAGCTAAAGGAAATTTTCATCTAAAAAATGTTTCAGGTAAAAAATAGCATTGTTCTCTCGATTCTGTAACATTCCTGTCTATGACTTGCCTAAAGGAAATTTTCAGGTAAAAAAAGGCAATGTTATCTCGTTTCTGTAACATTCTTGTCTATGACTTGCGTAAAGGAAATTTTCAGAAAAAAGAATTTCAGGTAAAAAAAAAAGTTATCGTTCTCTCGTTTCTGTAACATTCTAGTCTATGACTTGCCTGAAGGAAATTTTCAGGTAAAAAAAAATCTAGGTAAAAAAAGGGCAATGTTCTCTTGTTTCGGTAACATTTTTATCTATGATTTGCCTGAAGGAAATTTTCGGGGGAAAAATTCAGGTAAAAAGGGCAGTGTTCTCTCGTTTCTTTAACATTCTAGTCTATGACTTGCCTGAAGAAAATTTTCAGGAAAAAAGAAATTTCAGGTAAAAAAGGCTGTTCTTTGTTTCTGTAACATTCTTGTCTGTCACTTGCCTGAAGGAAATTTTCAGGTAAAAGAAAATATAGGTAAAAAAGGGCAGTGTTCTCTCGTTTCTGTAACATTCTAGTCTATGACTTGCCTGAAGGAAATTTTCAGGAAAAAAAATTTCAGGTAAAAAAGGCACTGTTCTCTTGTTTCGGTAACATTTTTATCTATGATTTTCCTGAAGGAAATTCTCAGGGAGAAAATTCAGGTAAAAAGGGCAGTGTTCTCTCGTTTCTGTAACATTCTAGTCTATGACTTGCCTGAAGGAAATTTTCAGGTAAAAAAAAAAAAACATAGGTAAAAAAGGCAATGTTCTCTTGTTTCGGTAACATTCTCGTCTGTCACTTGCTTGTAGGAAATTTTCAGGAACAAAAAATTTCAGGTAAAAAAGGGAGTGTTCTCTCGTTTCGGTAACATTCTTGTCTATAACTTGCCTGAAGGAAATTTTCAGGTAAAAAAAATTTAGGTAAAAAAGGGCAATGTTCTCTTGTTTCGGTAACATTTTTATCTATGATTTGCCTGAAGGAAATTTTCAGGGAAAAAAATCAGGTAAAAAGGGCAGTGTTCTCTCGTTTCTGTAACATTCTAGTCTATGACTTGCCTGAAGGAAATTTTCAGGTAAAAAAAAACCTGGGTAAAAAAAGGCAATGTTCTCTTGTTTCGGTAACATTCTTGTCTGTGACTTGCTTGTAGGAAATTTTCAGGTAAAAAAGAGAGTGTTCTCTCGTTTCGGTAACATTCTTGTCTATGACTTGCCTTAAGGAAATTTTCAGGAAAAAAAATTAGGTAAAATAAGGCACTGTTCTCTCGTTTCTGTAACATTCTTGTCTATTACTTGCCGGAAGGAAATTTTCAGGTAAAAAAAATCTAGGTAAAAAAACGCAATGTTATTTTTTTTCCGTAACATTCTTGTCTATGAATTACCTGAAGGAAATTTTTAGAAAAAATGTTTTCACTAGGAATTACATTCATTCTTGCCCTTTTACTTACCAGGGAGGTATTAGTTGTCAACTTATTTGCTTCACTTGCTAACGGTGTGATCGATGGTAAAATCGATCGCCATTCCTCGCGAAACAATCATCTTAGAAATATGTTGTCTGTTAGAAAAACCCAAAGTAAGAACCTTCTAAATGTTCTCTCCAGAAATTAAATTTATTGTGGGCCTTTACTTACCAGTGAGGTATTAGTTGCCTTACTTGCCAATAGTGTGATTGACTGTAAAACCGATTGCCATTTCCTCATGGCACAATCTCTTTGGCTATCTATTGTCTCTTAGAAAAACGTCCCCTCATCGGAAATATGGATTGACCCCTTATTAAAGATAACAGATACACCGAAAATAAGGTCGATTGTAATGTTCTCTCCAGGAATTGCATTCAATCTTGCCCTTTACTTACCAGTCAGGTATTAGTTTTCAACTTAGTTTCCTTACTTGCCGGCAGTGTGATCTAATGCAGAATCGATTGCACGCAATCTTTTTGGCAATCTATTGTCTCTAAGGAAAATATCCCCTCTTCGTAAATGTGGATTGATCACTTATCAAAGATAACAGATTCACCGAAATTAAAGTCGATTGTAATGTTTTCTCCAGGAATTACATTCAGTCTTGCCCTTTACTTATCAGTGAGATATTAGTCGGCAACTTAGTTGCTTCACTTGCCAACAGCGTGATCGATTGTAAAATCGATTGCGGCTTCCTCGTAGCACAATCTTTTTGTCAATTTATTGTCTCTTAGAAAAATCTCCCCTCTTCGGAAGTGTGGATTGACCACTTATTAAAGATAACAGATTCACCAAAATTAAGGTCAATTGTAATGTTATCTCCAGAGATTATATTCGTTCTTGCCCTTTACTTACGAGTGAGGTATTAGTTGCCAACTTAGTTGCCTTACTTGCCAACAGTGTGATCGATTGTAAAATCGATTGCCACTTCCCCGTGACACAATTTTCTTAGCAATCTGTTTTCTCTTAAAAAAAACCGAAGTAAGATCGAATGTAATTTCTCTAGAAATTTTATTCAGTCTTAACCTTTACTTATCAGTGACATATTAGTTGCCTTACTTGCAAACAGTTTGGTCGATTGTAAAATCGATTGCGATTTCCTCATGGCACAATCTTTTTGGCAATCTATTGTCTCTAAGGAAAATATCCCCTCTTCGTAAATGTGGATTGATCACTTATCAAAGATAACAGATTCACCGAAATTAAAGTCGATTGTAATGTTTTCTCCAGGAATTACATTCAGTCTTGCCCTTTACTTATCAGTGAGATATTAGTCGGCAACTTAGTTGCTTCACTTGCCAACAGCGTGATTGATTGTAAAATCGATTGCGGCTTCCTCGTAGCACAATCTTTTTGTCAATTTATTGTCTCTTAGAAAAATCTCCCCTCTTCGGAAGTGTGGATTGACCACTTATTAAAGATAACAGATTCACCAAAATTAAGGTCAATTGTAATGTTTTCTCCAGAGATTATATTCGTTCTTGCCCTTTACTTACGAGTGAGGTATTAGTTGCCAACTTAGTTGCCTTACTTGCCAACAGTGTGATCGATTGTAAAATCGATTGCCACTTCCCCGTATCCAGTTTGGCCCTTTACCTACCAGTGATGTATTAGTCGCCTTACTTGCCAAAAGTGTGATCGATTATAAAATCGGTTTGGACTTCCTCGTTTGGCAATCTTTTTGGCAATCTGTTGTCTCTTAGAAAAACCAAAAAGTAAGATCAAGTATTATATCCAGTAGTTTAATCCTGTCTGCCCCTTTACCTACCAGTGAGGTATTAGCTGCCTTACTTGCCAATAGTGTGATCGATTGTAAAATCGATTGCAACTTCCTGGTGGCACAATCTTTTGGGCAATCTGTTTTCTCTTAGAAAACCCACAAAGTAAGATTAAGTATTCTCTCCAGTAGTTGAATCCAGCCTCTCCCTTTACTTACCAGTGAGGTATTAGTTGCTAACTTAGTTGCTTTACTTACCAACAGTGTGATCGATGGTAAAAATCGATCGCCATTCCGATCGCAAGTATTCTCTCTAGTAGTTGAATCCAGTCTTACCCTTTACTTTCCAGTGAGGTATTAGTTGCTAACTTAGTCGCCTTACTTGCCAACAGTGTAATCAATTGCGACTTCCTCGTGGCACAATCTTTTTGACACTCTTTTGTCTCTTGGAAAAACCATAAAATAAGATCCAGTATTCTCTCCAGTAGTTGAATCCAGTCTTTTCCTTTACTTACCAGTAAAGTATTAGTCAATCCGTAAGGTATTAGTCAAAAGGCCCCGTAATTGCCAACAGTGTGAAATGTAAAATGAAATATGTAAATAAATTAACTGAAAGTTGTAAAATGAAATTTTGAGTAACTCTAACAGTGTTCTTGTGACTGAATAACCGCACCAGATTTTCAAATGAGGATTGACAACCAAAACAATCATTTCGTTTTATGATATCTGGTACTAAACTGACACACAATTTGATTATAAAAATAAAGCCGATATCATTTGTGTTTTTAAGCTGTTCTGGAAATTGATGTTTTTGTTTTCTATTTTTGGTTTATGATTATGTTATGATTTATATTTTATGACTATATTTAGTTTTCTGTTATTATCCATAAAAATAATGCTGATAAGTTAAAAGTTCTATTATAACATAATACCATGTCAGTATATCAGTTGTAATTTCAGAAAGAGTCAAATATATCATATAAAGTTTGTTTTACAAAGCTTTTTATTGGTAATTGAAATTACTAGGATCCATAGTTTACAAGAATTTTTTTTTTTTATTCAAGAATGTATAAGAAAAGATAAGTTTTAAAAATTACATGTATCAATATGCATTGACATGTTTCTCCCTTGTTGTTTCTCAAAATGATATTTTCGTTAAAGGATTAATTATTTCAATCCAAAATGTAAAATATATGTCGTTTTGCCGCCCCCCTGTCTCTTCCATAAGGAAGAGTTGCATCCACGAATTATTCTAAATATTGCTAATGTTAGTTTTCATAATTATTTGCAACTAACAACTTCATTATTCCCTAGTATCCTCTTAGTATATCAGTGATAATTTTAGTAAAGAGGGGATTCTTTTCAAGGACATCCTGCGCATCCAACCTTTGTATCCTTGAAATCCATAAAATATTAGACCATGAAATTTCAAATTCGTAAGCCCATAAAATCATAAATTTATAAAAATATTAAACTTAATTAGTCCATAAAGTACATAAACTTCATAATTCGTGAAGTCTATAAAATTTGAACTTCAGAACAGAGCCATTGAACGGTCATATGAATAAATTTATTTTAGGAACTGAAACTGCTAAAATGAATATTTCTTTTCCTTGCATGCTGAATTTGCATTGAAGCAGTGTAGTCCTTAGATCTGAAATGATAGTCTATTATTATCAATTTTTTATGATTATGATATTGTGATGATCATATAGTCTGATTGATATGTATTCGTATTAATATATATATCATGTATTCATATATTCTAATTGATAGTATAACGTTTGATAGATATTGAATATTTATGTTCAATTTCTTTTGAGCTATTGCCTTTCAGTTTCCTTTCTTTCAATTTCTTCTTAGCTACTGCCATCTGCTCTGGCAGCTTTCTAACTTTGTGCTTTGACTTGGTCTTCAGTTCCAAATTTATATCTTTAAAGCCCAACGGCAATTAGTTCTAGGATTCACACTATTTCAAGGATTCACACTTCAATCATTTTTATTTTCTCACGTCAACAGTTCACTTGTTTACATTGTCAATATAATTTCTGTACAAACATTAAGCCCTGTCAAAACTAATTATAAATACTTTATCTTGGTTAAAGTATTAACTTGGTTAGAATGCAGTCTTCTATAATGTGTCTTGTCAAATGCTTTTGCATGGTCTAATAGATTCTTGTGATCAGAGGATCTCTCATTCAGGGTTTTTATGGCACTTGGTATTAACCAAGTGACATATAGCAATTGCAATTTCTAACCATAATTTCTGTACAAACATTAAGCCCTGTCAAAACTAATTATAAATACTTTAGCGCTTATAATATGTTTGTATTCTAATTGAATAGCTTTTAGCGGTTGATGAATGCCATCTGTCCCCTTTCCTACCTATTTACGACCCTGACTTTTTATCCCGATGAGAATATGTATAACTTAAGGATTTTGGTCTTGATTTAAAATACGCTTTTGATGTTTATAATATTAACAAAAGAACTGAGAGTAACAATTTCCGGCAATTTTTTGTTGGTCAAATATCTCCTCTGCTAATAATCCCCTAAGGGTTGTTAGTTTTTTTTTTAATTGTAAGTGAAAGTCTATATTAAACGTTTTCATTCATTTAGTGTTTTTATGAACATTAAATTTCCTTCTTTGTTGGTTTCATTTTCACTCAATTTTATTTCTATTTGTTTCATTTACCTGATTCTGTAACGTGATAAGGATTCTGTACCAGTTAACAGAATCACGAACCAGTAAAAATAACATTGCGAACCAGTAAAAATGGCAAAGTGTAGTATCTCCCTTTTCATTAACGTTAGTAAAATACTATTCACTATAACGGGGAGGGAGAGGTCAAGTCACCCAACTCACCCTGGACACGCCCCTTAATCTGATGTACAAGAAAAGTTTCAAGGAGAAAATTAATCCACGGGGGTTAGCAAAAAAAAAAACATTCTACTGGTCCCTTTCTTGCCAACAGTATGAAATTTAAAATGAAATTTGTAAATAAATTAAATGAAAGTTGTAAAATGAAATTTCGAGTACCTACCAGTGTTCCTGTGACTGAACAACAGCACCAGACTTTGAAATGAGGCTGAACACACCCCTGGGTCTGATGTACAAGAAAACGTTCAAAGAGAAAGTTAATCCATGGGGGTTCGCTAAAAATACATTCTAACTGCAAATATTCAATTTGTATGTTTTTCACTTTCCTCTATTGTTTTTTCCTTGTATCATATCATTCTTTTTTCTCTAGGACATCTGGAGATTCAGAAGCCGACTTGTCCGGGGTATGGAGCAACGCTTGTAAACCAGTGATTGTCAGGGGTTTGGCTCTTATTTTATATTCATACTGGAATGCTAATTTTGTTTTATATATATACTCGTTTTAATGATTGTTATACATTGGTTAATATATTATGTTGGGCACTCATTCTGTTTTCAGATTAAAGAGCTGATTAAACTTTGATTTGTGCTGCTACGCATTACTAAAATGAAATAAAATACTGAAACCAGGATAATATTTCAATAATTTCAATTAGTTCTGAAGAAAAAAAAAACAGAACAAAAAAAATTTTTTTGTTCTATTCTTGTATCCATTTGTTCCATTATTGTATCCATCTTGAATCAAAATCAAGCCTTGGCTAGGTTATGTCATTTCAAATAATTCGACCTTACGTTCAGAAACCCTTTTCATTGGAAAAAGGGCGGGAAAATATCTTTTAAAGATTAAGGCTTACATAAACTTTTTTTAATTGAATCATTTTTCTTCAATTAGTATTAAATCTATTCTCCAATTAATATTCAGTTATAAATCAGCTATCAGCCGAGTAACATCTTTTGGCTAGTGCTCTCTACCTAGGTTGATGTGAAATATACTGAAAATGTAAAGTGTGCCGAGTTTTATTCTGCGAATGCGAAAAAGTTTTTTTTGTGTGAAGACATTGCTGATTAAGGATTATGCGTAAACGGAAGTCAATTTATTAGCTGACGGGTTCAGGCGAAGATATTTGAGGAGTTCCTATCGGCGAGTTATGGTGTTTGTCGTGCCTTAACGGCTTATTTAATTGCACGCCGGTACTTAGTAAGAAGTATTTTTTCGGTAAGAATATTCCAATTTTTTGTACTGGTTTGTGATGACGAGGAACAAGCGTAAACGTAAAACAGGATCAATTTGGAGCGGTTTCTCATGATGAATCTAAACCTTCATGTTCAACACAAAAATCAATAATTCTATCCAATCTTTATGGACATTTTCTCTGTACAAAGTACATGAACTCTGATATGAATGTATAAGTTAAAACCGAGAGAAAATGGTTAAATACTTATCATGCAATTATATGATTTAGTGCCCTTTTCTGTCACCAAGGACTGTTTTTTCTGTATTTTTATCTGATTACTAGTGAAATAGCGTTCCTAATTCAAAATTGTTTCTTGCGCTGGAATTTCATTTTGTGCGCTAGTGATAGAAAAAGTCTGGGTTATTCTTATCTCAATTTGATTGATAGAGCAATCAGTTCCGGATAAATTTTGTGTCTCCTCAATTTTAAATATCTGTGGTAGAGATTAATCTACTTGACTGAAAATATCATCATCAAATTCGTTAGAAAAATTTGAAAGTAAGGAGCCTTTATTCCTGAAAGCCTCGATGGACATTCCAGAGAGCTGATCCGTTTTATCCAAAGTTGATATGATGAATGTAAACTGGAAAATTGAAACTGAAGATATTGTTGTTTTCTAACTTTCATGTTTTGCGGAAAGGAGCGAAGAGTACGAAAGACTGGCCAACAAAGAGGCTTCATTCCTCCTAGCTTTGTTTTTTCTCTTGCGGTATTTCCTGCATTGACCTAAAAGGCTTGAATCTTGTCAAAATATTTCAAGTGGTTAAATTTTTGCCATACCAACTCGAGATGAACCAATTTAATCATAATATGTTTTGAAAAATGTCTCACGGTATTTGTCATTTGTTCTGAAATCTGGAATTAAGCGGTGAGGAAGGTCCTTGAAATTTCAAGGTAAGAAGAATAAAATTGTTAAAATCATAAAGGGGTTGCTGACGATTTTGAAGTTTTATCACATATTTTGTAATTGTATTGTTTATTGCTTGTTTCTATCACCAAGGGCTCTGTTTTATGTATTTTTTGTTTGGTGAGTAGTGGTATAGCTCATTTTCTTGTCGGATTTTTTGCACTCTTGATGGGTTTAATTAGCATTACTCTTGCCTCAATTAATTTTGAATGCCATCTGTCCTGGATAAATCTTTTATTTTCATATTTTTAATTTCTGAAGTAGAGGCCCCTCTACTTGACCAAAACAGTTTTCAACCATTCAGTTCAGTTCATTCGGGTTTATTAAAAATAATTATAACAGTCATAACATACTTAATCTCTCATCTCTATGCAAAAAACTGCATGCTGAGTCCCATATCACCTCAAAAATAAATACGCACTATGGCTCTCCCTCCACTTCTCGATACAACCATGGCCCCTACCAAAAAAACATCCTTACAAATCCCCACCTCTTCATCCAGGAGCAAACCACTCCAACCCCCACAAAAAAAACAATAATAGCTAAAAATCACTTTTTTAATTAGATTCTTTATTCAAAATAAACTAATTCAAACAAGATAATTTTTTATTCTCTTTTTGAAAGAACCAAGGGAGCTCCTACCTCTCAGTTCAAGCGGTAGGGTATTGTAAGCCTTAGCACAGACGATGTCAGGTGAAAAATCCGACCTCACTGTTGGCGTATGTCGAATATGGATCTGTGCAGATAGTCTTGTAATTGGAAGACGCTGTTCGGATACCAAACGGAATAGATTCCTAAAAGGCGGTGGAAAAATTCATTTGGGACTGGTTGACGGGCCAATTTTATCCAAGATTTTGGCTCCGTTTTATGCAAAACTAGTATGATTCATTCAAACTGGTAAAATTCAAACTAAAAAATAATCAAATCATCTGACCTTTACTTTCGGCGGGAGGGTGCAGAGAGCACGAAAAACTTGCCAATAAAGTTGCTTCATTCTTTGTAGCTTATCGTTCTCGTATCGTGTTTCTTGCATTGACTTGAGAGGCGTGAATCTCATCAAAATCATTCCGGTGGGCTAAATTTTGTCATATTGACTCGAAAGGAATAAATTTTAGCCTAATAAGTTTTGGAAGATTTATGTGCGGTATTTATTAATTATTTTGAAATCAGTAATTCAGCAGTGAGGATGCTCCTTTAAATTTGAAGGTATGAATACTAAAGTTGTCAAACAGTTCGTGGTAACGAACTGTAGTAAGGAGCGACCCGGCTCAATAGTAAACGAAACTCTAAAAAACGGATTTTTGATTCTAAAAGATACATTAAAAGAATCGGATTTTTATGCTGATTTTAAATATATAAGATTTATCAAATTTAGTCTTTGTCATCAAAAGTTACGAGCCTGAGAAAATTTGCCTTATTTTGAAAAATAGGGGGGAAACACCCCCTAAAAGTCATAAAATCTTAACGAAAATCACACCATCGCATTCAACGTACCCGAGAACCGTAAAGCAGAAATTTCAAGCTCCTATCTACAAAAATGTGGAATTTCGTATTTTTGTGCCAGAAGACAGATCACGGGTGCGTGTTTATTGTTTTTTTTTTGTTTTTCCAGGGGTCATCGTATCGACCAAGTGGTCCTAGAATGTTGCAAGAGGGCTCATTCTGACGGAATGAAAAGTTCTAGTGCCCTTTTTAAGTTACCAAAAATAGGAGGGCACCTAGGCCCCCTCCCACGCTCATTTTTTTCCCAAAGTCCACGGATCAAAATTTTGAGATAGCCATTTTGTTCCCCATAGTCGAAAACCATAATGACTATGTCTTTGGGGATTACTTTCACCCCCCACAGTTCCTGGGGGAGGGGCTGCAAGTTACAAACTTTGACCACTGTTTACATATAGTAATGGTTATGAATGAATGAATGAATGAATGAACTTTATTACCCGTAAAGTATAAAAAACACAAAGTACGGAGTATTATAAATAAATAAACAAAAACAAATACGATAAACAGCGAAGAAAAACAAAATTCAAACTAACAAATGACAACATGGACTAATCAACCAGTATCAATATGGAAAAAAGGCTGCAGAGGGTCATAAACGTGAATAAAGTTGACAGTCTTTTTACATAAATCGTCACTGGAAGACTGAATCCGAGAAGGCGCATCTACTATACCAAATCGAGCAATTATTTTTTTTTGTTTCGGTGCCATCTAGGAAGCCGGAGCAGGAATTTGCAATATCTGAAATAAGCCGTACGTAGAGTATGTCGATCTTTCTTACGAAACAGATGAGCCATGCTTGATAAAAACAAAAGCACAGGGGCGCAATAAGCATTATAAATCATGCACAAACCGTTGCGGTTGTAACGGCTTTTGTTTGGGGATATTTTTCCGTAAGCGACGCGTAGGTTTTTCACGGCTTGATTCACTAGGGATGAACAGGTAGTGGAAAGTGTTGGGCCGAAACACAGACCAAGCCAACTAGCTAAAGAAGAACATGGCAGAAGTGCAGTCCCAGCAACGAGTGGAGCGACCGCATATGGGCTATTAAAACAAATAAACTCGCATTTAGACGCATTAACTGACAGTCCAATCTTAGATAATTCATTGGTTAATATAGTAAAATTAGAAAGCAATCCAAGGCGAGTCCGGGCAACAAGAAGAACGTCATCTGCATATGCAATAGAAGACAAACCAGTATTACCGTAAAAAACAGAACTTCTAAGGGGACGCAGGCCCAATGCAAGCACGCATTTGAATATACTAGGAGACAATACGGCACCTTGCCGAACTCCCTTATTAATTTTTACTGGGTCAGATATTTGGCCATTCCAGGTAACTTGAATTTTAGACTTTGAATACCAAGAAGACAATAAACTTAGTACGGAAGGATTAACACCTGAAGACACAAGGGAAAATAGAGCCTGAGAGTGCACAATATTATCGAAAGCTCTAGAAATATCAACAGTATAAGACATTTTAGCTTTTACGGCATCTTTCATGAGTCGGCTTAAAACATGATGTGCATGGGAGCAACCGAAACTTTTCCGAAAACCAAATTGAAAAGGCGTAAAATCACAATACGACTCAATTTCTGGTAGTAACAAATGTTCAAGCAACTTACTTAAGAAACACGATACTGTCATGGGACGATAATTCACACATGACGTGGGGTCCTTGCCTCGCTTTTGAATAGACGTTACACGGCCACAAAGGAAACTATCAGGAACAAGCGACTGTGCTAAGCAAGACTGGAAAAATATTTGTAGATGGTTAAGTAGAGCAGGACAATCATAAGCAAAAAATCGGTAAGAAAGGCCGTCACCATCAAGGCTATTTGAACGCTTAATTTTTCTTAAAGCCTGGCGAATTTCAGATATTGCTACAGGCTGGACATGAGCCTGCAGGAGACGGTAAGGTAAAAGCGGTTTAAGCAACTTATAATAAAAAGACTGAAGAAAACTATTAAATACACTGAACACACGCTTATAATGATCAACAAAATTAGCTAGCTGGAGACAAGATAGGGTAGATGGGGAACATTTCTCACTATTAATAACCTTATTCCAGGAGGCCTTATCGGTGGGGCCTGGCCATGCATTCAAGCGTGCCCTCTTCAAACTGGCCTTATATTCAAGTTTACACTTTTGTTTCACAGAGAAAACAGCTCCGGAAGATGGTCGGTCACATGATATCCACATACGTAGCCAAAATTTGGCTTTTTGCTTAGCACGTTTTACTTCAGGATCAACGTTCCAATTAGGCTTTCTTGTACCAATCCTAACTTTATCCACAGGCACTGCAGCTTTGGAAGCTGATTTAAGGCAATGGACGATTTGACAATAATAGAAATTTAGGTCAACTGTACTTGAAGGCGAGGAAACTGACGTTTGCAGCAGGTGATATGGCACTTTTATGGTCGAGAGTAAAGCAGTTAGCGTAGCAAGGTATAGTGGGACATTAGTACGATCCCAATTCAACTTCGTATGCCACTTCGGCTGAGCCAAAAGTGTTTTGCCAGATAGCTCACAGGACAAATTACAGCTAAGAATAAGGTGATCGTCGTCAATCTTCTCTTCGTCCACCCTGACAATCGATGATATTAAGCTGGAACTGGAAGAGATCACGTGATCCAGGTTCGATTTTGAACAGCCTCTGTTATGAATATACGTGAATGGGAGGCTCTTAACTGCGACGTGATATATGCTAGGAAGTGATTCTAGCAAGAGGATTGATCTATCGGAGGTATCAAGAATATCACAGTTAAGGTCACCAGCTAAAACCCAATTTAGGTCATTCAAACGTAGACTTTCGAGTAGAGACTTTAAACTGGAGCAACATTTAGCGAAAATGTGAACGATGCTATAGAACGTCGATCGCAAGGTAAGTAAACGTTTAAAAAGGCGGTACTGTCACATTTAATCGCTAAGATGTTATCATCACAATGAATCACAGAGGGCTTTGATGGGGAACGGAAAAAATTGCTAGGCCACCGGAAGGGCGGCCTCTAGTTTTCTTGGCCTCTTGCGAAAAAAAATGGTGGACAGAAGATCGCTTCAGGCTAGAAACGTTTGATTTGGTCAAAAGATGTTCTTGCAAGAACACTATGTCATGGACTAATAATTCATTAATTAACAAGTCTTTGTCTTTTGTGCCGTTAATATTAAGAGAAGCAAAACTTAAAATAGTGGCTTTGTTCATTTTGGAGCAGAGTTCAGAGCGCGTTTTATCACTGGGCAATTCATACTATAGGAAACATGAGCTTCGCCGCAGTTGGCACATTTCGGAGCCTCTAAGCAAGGATTGTCTTTAGTATTGGAATGGCATCCAGAACATTTAGAGCACTTCATCTCATTCGGGGCACATGGGCAGTGAGCTAACGAATGATGGATACTTTGGCATCTAAGACACCGTCTGGGCAATTCTTTGTATTCTGATATTTTAAAAGACTCATAACCCAAGCGCAGACCTGTAGCGATGGCAGATTTTAGTGCAGCGGAATCAAGGAACTCTAAACGGAGTGTATGAGAAGAGCCGATCTGGCTGGCCTCAACAAGACCAGGAATAACGGAGATGAGTATACTGCTAGAAACACTAACGGGAAGTCCCCTAATTACTCCAAGAGGTTTGCGATCAATCACTTTAGCAAAAATATTTGGATAACTCGCAACAGCAGATGCGGAAAGAGAATTGGCGGAAACTTTATCCCGCGTAACAACAACCCATCTTTTCCTTACCGGATCGGACTTTACCGACACAATACCGTCATGTCCGGCGAAAGAAATCAAGCTTTTCCTTGCGAGAAACGGGGTCTCTTAGTTCTGGAGGCGGATATTTAAGAACAACGGCGTACGAGGGTTTGTGATTGGTACCCTTACTATCTGAGATCAAAAAACTATTAATAGACGTTGTTGGACTATTGAGGTGAGCAAGCGATTTTAACTGATCAAGGCACTGGTTGACTTTGGCGTTAGGATAGAATAAGCTGACGCCGGAATGCTAGGGACTTCAGAGGGGGATTTGATCACGAACTCTGGAATATCAATATTTTCTGCAGAGCAGCGAGAAAGAGTAGCGATAATGTCCGACAATGAACTATTCTTAGCACTGGGTCCCGAACGACGAGGTATAGGCTCATCTGGGAAGCAATTGCTATATAAAAGTTTCTTAGCTCCAAGAACATCTTCATACGGGAAAAAATCACTAGCGTATTTCATAATAGATTGATGGTCCAACCCCTCATCGAGATTGTGCTGAGCAAAATTCAAGACTGGGCAATAATAAAGCGTACTGGTATTCCAATTGTCCATGATAAGCAAATTTTACTCACGGCTCGGCATCAGTCCAAAAACAATTAAGTGAAAAAGGTATATCCACAGAGAAGTTCTCAATCAGCACAATTACGAAATGATCCACACTGGCTAAATGAATGCAATGAGAATAAATAGTAACTTATCTTTGAGTGGGACAAGTAATCGAGTGATTTGCAAATAATCCGAATATTTCAATGCACGACTCAGATGATAGTAGTGATGAATACTAACTCACAGCCACAATCCATAAATAATTATTAAGCCTTAATCATATACAAGTTTATAAATTTATCTAACACGTTCAAAAGTATTTCACTCGTTATTTATTCCAAATAGGTACAGAGTTAATCCGGCTTAAATTCAATTAGTTGTTGACTGGTCAAATCACACGTCACAAATTATCAGAGCTAGCGAAATGCGACTGCACTGAATGAATGCTAGATGCGAACTATTGGGAAGTGTACAGACGTTTTCAGCGGGATTTTTTTTTGGTTTGGGGGTGGGATTGAGGGGAGGGGGCTATGTGGGAGGATCTTTCCTTGGAGGAATATGTCATGGAGGAAGAGAAATTCAATGAAAAGGGCGCGGGATTTTCTAGCATTACTATAAAAAAACGATGAAAAAATAATCATGAAAAAGTGTTTTCAATTGAAAGTAAGGAGTAGCATTAAAACTTAAAACGAACAGAGATTATTACGCATATGAGGGGTTCTAAAAATACTTTAGCATAAAGAGCGAGGTATTTAGGAGGAGATAAACCTTGCTCTTTACGCTAAAGTATTTTTAGTAATTTCAAGTATTTATTCTACGGTCTTTTTGATTCAAGGGTCATTCTCAAAGAATTGGGACAAAACTTAAGATTTAGCATAAGGAGCGAGGTATTAACGAGGGGACAAACCCCCTCATATACATAATAAAAATATAAGAATATAAAAGTTTGTTACGTAAGTTATTTCTTAAGTTACGTATATTTTTACTAATAAAAACGTTCGTTAAAAATTATAAAATTCTAGTTGCCTTTTTAAGTAACCGAAAAATTGGAGGGCAACTAGGCCTCCTTCCCCACTCCTTATTTCTCAAAATCGTTTGATGAAAACTAAGAGAAAGCCATTTAGCCAAAAAAAGAATTAATATGCAAATTTCATTTTAATAATTTATGTGCGGAGAGCCAAAATCAAACATGCATTAATTCAAAAACCATCAGAAATTAAATAAAAAAACTAGTTTTTTAACTGAAAGTAAGGAGCGACATTAAAACTTAAAACGAACAGAAATTACTCCGTATATGAAATGGGTTGTCCCCTCCGCAATCCCTCGCTCTTTACGCTAAAGTTTGACTCTTTGCCACAGTTCTACCTTTTGAAACAATTAAAAACTATAGCTTAAAGAGCGAGGCGTTGAGGAGGGGACAACTCATTTCATATGCGGAGTAATTTCTGTTCGTTTTAAGTTTCCCTAAACTGTTCTTGAAAAAAATGACCTTGTGGCAAATCTTCAATAATTAAGATAACCGATTTTAGGAGTTCTTACTTTTATATGCCAATTGTAAACCTCCTGTGTACATATATTAATCTGTAAAATACAAAATTAAAACGGGGCTTCAGAACAAAAACATGCCATGAGCAAATCACAAAAAACGCATCTTCTAAATTTTATAACACAGCACACAACCCGTAGAACATTCCAGATTCTAAGGATTATTAGCAGGCTTATATTTAACACCTATTAGTAGGTATTTTGGTAAAATTTTTGCTTAGATACTTTTTGCTATCTTGGAAAGGAGTTAGGCTAGGAAAATAAAACTTCCAGTAACGAATCCAGGGTAAAAACATAATCTCAGAAGGTCTTGCCAAGCTTCTATGTTAACCCTCTCCTAATTTCCAAGTCTTACAAATTTGACAGGTCTATAATAGATGAAATAATATTTTCAATTATCACTTTCTTTTTCTCTTGTTTTATTTCTGGAAATTCAATTCCTGGGTAGCCTATAGCCTACCAATTCCTGTTATTTGAGTAGAATTTTTAGCCATATCTGTGCTAAATTCAGCAAATGCATTTGCAAATCTTTGATACCTCATAAAATGATATTATGGAAAGTTCTGAAGCTGTAAATAATTTTGTTATAAACTTCATTTAAGCAAAATATCTATTTTTAAGGTTTCAGTTTTATACCACAAACAATTTAAAGGCCATCAAATGCCATTTCCCTCAAGCAGGAGAAGGAGGAGAGATATGTACTTCATGATATACTTTAGTCTTTAGACCTATCCCTGGAAGTTTCATTTTCCTAAGCTAACTCCTTTCCAAGATAGTGAAAGCAGGTAAACTACAATTTTACCAGTAGGCCTACTTTTTTTAATATGTGTACCATGCATCTGTGATCTTCCTTCTGGCAAAATACAAAGTTGACATTTCTGCAGATAGGAGCTTGAAACATCTTCAGTGGGGTTTTCTGACATGCTGAATCTGATGGTGTGATTTTCATTAAGATTCTATGACTTTTAGGGTGTATTTCCCTTTTTTTTTAAAGGAGGCAAATTTTCTCAGGCTCATAACCTTTGATGAGTAAGACTAAACTTCATGAAACTTGTATCTTTAAAATAAGTATAAAAATTTGAGGCCATGTTCCTATTACCTAAATAATTGTTTAGGGTCATGAAACTATTGTTAATAGATGCATTTTGACTTTTTGAACATCTTTTCTCTCTTGCAAAACTACTGCAAACTCACCATTATAGAGTTATTATATTTTTGCACACTAGGGGGGGGGGGGGTAAAGCATAGCATATATTAAATACAGCAATGGTTAGTTTACATATTTAATATATGCTATGCTTTACCCCACCCCCATAATGTGCAAATATATAGTCCAAATTAGTTTCTAAACTACTACAGATTTGTGGTTTCAAATAAAAACAAAAACAGAAATGATTGCATCTTGTATCTGTAAATATTTGGGCTGAATAACTCCATAATAGTGAGTTTGCAGTAGTTTTGCAAGAGAGAAAAGATGTTCCAAAAGTCAAAATACATCTATTAACAATAGTTTCATGACCCTAAACAATTGTTCAGGTAATAGGAACATTGACCAAATTTGATTCTTTTAATGTATCTATTAGGATTAAAATCCTGTCTTTTAGAGCTTTGATTAATATTGATCTCTGTTGCTCCTTACAGTTTGCTACTGCATACTGTTTGAAAGATAATTTCTAATCAGAACATAGGCTATGGTGAAGATCTGGATGATTACTAGGGGTCTTACCTTTTTTTATTGTTAGCAAGGCACTGAAACATCATAAATGTTTAAATTTTTTTATCTAATTAGTTTTTAACTAATTAGATGTATTACATCATAGCCTAAAAACTATAGGCAAGGGTGATGTATTCATGTTCTTCCTATCTAAATTATATCAGTTTAAATGTATGCCCCCCCTCCTCTTAAGCACTTGGACACTTTCTAATCTTATAGCATAGGATTCATTGCCTTAGGCCACTTTTGCCCACAATAAGGATATATAGTATAGTTGCTAGTCAGTGTGAAGGTGGCCCAGCTTATCTGGCATATCTCAAGTTGTCCACCATGGCCTGCTGCACCAATTCATCTCAACAGGTCATTTTAGTGCTTCAAGACTGGGAGATAAGAATGTCTTCTGGATATGGAGATCAGGCTACATTGGTAACCAACTGGGTTAGAATGCAGTCTTCTATAATGTGTCTTGTCAGATGCTTTTGTATGGTCAAATAGATTCTTGTGATCAGAGGATCTCTCATTCAGGGTTTTTTCAGGAGACTGACCATGGTAGAAACCATGTTACTTACTTGTACTTGCTGCAGAACCAGATGTGAATGCCTCACCCAGCATCTAGAAGACTCCTTATGGTTGACTCCCATTTGTTGTGATCTTGTGCCAGCTCTTCAACAAACCAGAGTCAGCAACTTTCCCAATTTCTGCCAAACTTCTGAAATCCACTGATTATATTGAGGTTATTTCTGACAGTTCCCCAACAATTTTCCAACTGACCACCTGGGCATCTGCTCCAGTCTGGCAAGGGAGCAGCTAAAAGCACTTGCTTGATGATATAGTCATTGGGTCTTCTCAGGACATGGCCAAGCCAATTCAGTCTTCTCTGTTTGACAATTGTGGTTGTGGGCTGGATGCTGCAGCAGAGGTGATATACTTCAACATTTGAGATTCTGTCAGAGTATCAAATCCTCAGGATTGTTTTGTAAACAGCAGTGGTCAAGCACTTTTAAATCATGGAGATGAAGCACCTTAAGTTGCCAGGTATTAACTGCATATAGTAGTGGCAAATGGCAAAGCTAAGAGAATATGGCTGGGCTTAGTTGATTCTGTTCTGTTTATTATTGTCTAGGCTAATTGTTTTGTAATAGTATTCACTATTCTTTCTAGGACCTTCCCATATATTTAGGTAATACTAACTGGTTGATAGTTGCTAAACATCTCTGTTGCCACCTTTGTGAATAGGTATAATGCAGTCATTCTCTCAATCCTGTGTGCTGCTTATACTGTCAAGGGATTTTTAGAATACTGTAGTAAGAGAAAATGCCAGTGCTGTAAAGCTCATTTTTGGAAGCTGTAAGAGAATTTTGTCAAGACCTTCTGATTTGTTTGGGCATATATTTTTTTAGTCTAACCTTTAGGCCACTAGTGCTAATAGTAATAAATTGCAAACTTTTTATGAAGTTATACCATAGAGGGTTTGGAAGAGGAACATCAAAGGCATACCTGTGTTATGGTTAAAATGTATCTTTCCATAACATGGATAGTAGGCTTCTAATCTTAGACTTATTAGACTTATTTTGGTGACACTGCAGTTCAGTTCAGTTTATTAATATAATACGCATAACAAATAAAATACACTGGGTCACCACAGAGAGACAGAGCTCATGATTGTGGTGACCCCATCAATATTTATAACATAAACAATATTAGTTGAAGATCCAATACCCAAGTCCATGGCCCACCACACAAAGCAGAAAGACAAAATAAAAACACAATAACAAAACAATCAAACAAACGTGTACAGAGAATGACATCATGAGAAATCAGAGATGATGAATAAAATAATAAAAAAAAATAAGTAAAATAAACAAAAATAAAAAAATCCATATAGAAAAAAAAAGATTAATGGTGAAAAGTTTCTAGGAAAAAATTTAAAAGTTCATGTCTTATTATATTAAATGATTTAGTATCATCATAAACAGTATGAAATTTTCTCCATGCGCTTGTTACCATGTTCCTTGGTGAAAATCTTGATCGCTCCATTATAAATTGAGAAGAAATATGCTGCTCTTTATGCCAAGTCTCATAATGATGAAGTTTGCCCTTTCTCCCAAGCATATCAGTGGACTGAAAATAAACTGGGAGCATTTGACAGTCATACTTAATTTTAAAAAGCACTGAAGAAAAATTACATAGACAAGAAATAGGAAGAATATGCATTAACAAATAAAGAGTTTCTGTTGTTGTCTTACCAGGGTATGATGAAGGTGATGGTAGATACTTATGTAAAATCCTTAGAGCCCGGTTTTGCAAAATTTGTAATGGTTTAAGATGGGTTTTAAATGTTGCCAGATAAACAATAGGACAATATGATAAATGGGAATGAACTAAAGAAAAATATAACAATCTTAATATTTCATAAGGGAAAAAATGTTGCAACCTATACATGACTCCAACTCCTTGTGCTGCTTTAATTTGTAGTCGACCAAGATGATCTTTAAACAAAAGATTATAATCAATCTCCACACCAAGGTACTGGATCAAACTTACTCTTTGGATGCTTATATTTAGGCCTTCAACACTCACCTTATCAAATTCAACAGGCTCTTTATAAATGCGGCTGTAAACCATTAATTTTGTTTTAGCTATGTTTAGTGACAATTGATTAGCCTGTAACCACTGAACCAATGCTGTTAAAACTCCCTTAATCTTTTGATTCAAATCATCAGTGGACTTGCCAGCAACAGTTGAACCTGTATCATCAGCAAACAAAATGTTGAGACTCCCTCCATTAGAAGAGTTGCAAAAATCATTAATATAAATCAGGAATAGCAAGGGACCAAGTATGGACCCCTGTGGAACGCCAACCTTTTCTGACTGATGATGAGGCATAGACAAGGAATCATTAACTTGGGTTACCTGATGGCCGATACTGACCATGTAAATATGATTTCACAAAATTCAGGGCTGGGCCTCTAATACCACAATTATCTAACTTATACAGCAATATTTTATGACAAATTGTGTCAAAAGTTTTTTCTAAATCCAAGGACAGCGTCGCAGGAAGAAGCCCTTTATCTAAACATTCATGAATATACTGCAGCATGGTAAGAACTGCATGCTGGGTAGAATGTTCCTTCCAAAAACTAAACTGAAACTTACTGAAAAATTGCCGCAATTCCAAGAATTTATACACTCTATTGTAAAAACACCTTTCAATTACTTTAGAAAAACCAGATAATACTGATATTGGCCTGTAATTAGATGGGCTTGCAGAATCCCCCCTTTATGCAATGGAATTATCTTAGCACTTTTAAAAAAAACTTGGGAACATTCCTGTTGAAAATGCAAGGTTAATCAAATGAACCATAATTCTACAAAGGAGAGCAACTCTCAAAGCAAGCAATATGAAAACAAAATAAGAGCACTTTCCAATTCCCTAATTAATGTTAATTCCACATTTAGTATTTATTACTCTGACAAAAGCATTATCCCCCCTCCTTCCCTCTTAGAATGGTCCCAGATATAGCCCTAGGCTATAGCCTATATAAAACATTACAAACAAAACAGCTTTTAAAATACAAGAAGTTTCTACTAGTTAGACTTGTTTTTTCATTTCAATCCTACTTTGGAATCTTTTTAGATAACATGATTTCACTCAAATATGTTGAAATCATCACCTTAAATTGTACTTTGCCAGCAATGAGGATGCAACCTGTAGACACTATTTAATTGTGATGTTGACTCATAAAGGTAACTTACTGCACCAATCTCTGTCGACAAGGCTTCAACACCAGGGGATATGACTTTGACCTGGCTAATGGAGTTGGCCATGCCATATGGTTGGAGAAAGAATTGTTGTGTAGCCTTGTTTAAACAGTAAACTGTAGGGGGTGCCATTGCTTCCTTGAGAAGTAATCTATCTGGAAAAGGTTTAGGAAGATATCCTGGTCACAATTGAATTTGCATATTATTTGCACATCCTCTCACTTACTTCAGCGTGTGAGAGGTGATATTCTGAGTCTTTAGAGTCGGGTAAAGTACAGCAAATGTTTTGTTGCTGCACTGATTCCAGAATTGTATGGTTGAGCTTCTTACTGGAGTAGCAGTGTACATCCTATGTTCTATTTTTGGTTGAATCAGGTCCTGTAAAAGCTTAGTAATCAATGTTGCTGTAGACTGTCTGTGTAAGATAGATTTGAGCTTGTCATCCACATAAACTTTTGGATTATTTTTGCAGTGACTAGGTGTTAGTGGCTGTTTGTAAACCTTATAGGATTCCTTAAGTACAGGCTTGAAGGCCTGTTGGTTCCAAATCATATGACCTTGCATTTCTGAATACTAAATTCCTGTTGCTAAGTATTTGCCCATGTTGAGCATGTATTTAGATCTCAATGGATGCCTCTTGGCACTTTAATTTGGACCAATTATTTTGTAATTATCTGTATAAACAAAATCTTACAGTTCAGGGTTAAAAATGCCTATACTGAATGAACAAAGTCTACAAACCATGGTGTTGCCCACTGAGACATATCAACAAAAGTATGGTGATGAAATAACAAATGAAAAGCTGCTGAACTCTGGGTTTATTAAACAAGTATTTACCCCTCCTCTCCTAAGCTTCATTAGCCATAGCAAAATACACCATATCCCCGGTTTTCAAGAAGAGGACAACAGTTTTTTTTAGTGTTAGAGTAATGCCACTGGAATGGCATGCCACTGCCTTGACTGTGGAAAAGACAGTCAAGGCAGCCACTATACTTGTTCAAAGTTGTGGCTGAGAAAGATTGCAATGTTGAATAGAAGTATCTTATTTTACTGGCAATTGCAATTTAAGGAAGATGAATCATTGAAAGAGATGTTGAACAGTGTTAGACCCAAAACTGTGATCTGGGGTACCCCACTTTCTACATCTGTTGATTCTGAGTAGAAAATTGATCCCACATTGCCAAATAATTTTACCACCTACTTTTTTGGTAAGAAATTGTATCATCCAATGTATAACTTCATTTTGAACTTAATTGAATGATTTACTAAATTCAATTATATCAACTGGAGATTTGGAGACATGCTCATGTACATTAATCATGCTTGTACCAACTGAGGTGGAAGCCATGCTGGCTAAGTAACAATAGTTTGTTATGCACTCATATGTTCTACAATAGCTGAGTTTGTTATGTCTTCTATAAGTTTCCCAACTCCTGGGATGAGACTAAATGGTCTATAATTGATTGTTTTATCTTTGCTGCCTCTTATGAATAACTGTAATGGATAACCAATTACAAGTAAAAACAAAATTCTTCTGCTTGAAATTGGTTGCTTATGATGGAAAGGCAGTGTGGTCTTCATTGAAATTAATGTAATGAGACACCCTTCTAATCTTATTGGATAGCTTTTGTGTTTATGGACTTTTTGAATAGCTGGGTGAGAGGATGAGATACTACTGTGTATGTCTTATTTAAAAGCTTAGTGTACACTACCAGGTCTGATGAGTGCCATAATATTTAAAATTTCATAAAAAGGGGGATCTGGGAGCAGGGTATTATCTGCCACTGTAAATGCTGGAAAACTTATTTAGTGCACTAGCCATCTCCCTTGGGCTTGTAATGTTTGAGCCATCTTGTATAAGTTGAGTGACAGAAGACCTTCCAGGCCTAAACAAAGATGCACACCTCCAGGATTTCTTAGCAATGGCCAATGTTACAGCTGTCACTGATTCTTCATACTTCTTGGTTGTATTTCTGGTGAGGCTTCTCAGCTGTTTACACGTCTGTTTTTATTTTATGTAATGGTCACCCTAGTTTTAATTCATTGTTCTCTCAAGTTGTGAAAAGACTTCTGGAGATTGTTGAAGATGGCAACACTCATTCTTCAGGTTCAGGTTCTTTTAGGACACTTCCTAGTGAAGCATAAAAAGTAAAGCTCATGAGGTATGTTTTGACAATTTCTTTACTCACCTAAGAGCTATGACCTCTGTCCATGTAATATGTCAGATAATTCTAATGAACCAGAACCGAAAAGGTCAAAGAGATTTGCCTCCACTATTGCATTGAAAAAAATAAGAGCAATGCTCCTCAATTGATGCCACTAAATTCTATGCTTATTCTGTCACTACAAGTTTGCCTCGTGCAGAGCCTTAAGCAATGTTGTGCGGGTGATAGACCACTTAGAGCAATTTTAGCCTTTTCTCATAAACTGCTGTTGTATAATGCTTTATAATTAGGTATACTGTTTCAACAATATTCCCTGAACTGATCACTTCAGTCAAAGATACAGTTCATCTTCAAAACTGTAATTAATCAGGAAAAGAAAATTGGTATTGGTTATTATGAGAATTAACAAACAGAACAAAATCATGATGACAGCAGAGAAAGTTAGTCTATAAGGTAAGCAGTACTGCACTTCAGGCACTGAGTGTGTAGATCATCCACACCAGGAGCTTTTCCCATTTGCAGCAATCGAATTTGTGTAGCTGCAAATAAAGATGGAATACTGATGAGGTTCTTAATATGATGAATATTTGAAATAACATGAAATTGTAAAGGTTTATCTATATATAAAAATAAGTTGTCTGTGTGTGTGTGTGTCTGTCGAGTGACGTCATGTTTGTGTGTTGACTGACGTCATGTTTTCGACTGACGTCAGGACACAAATGAGGACCAGGACATAGGGAATATAAATGACGACCGGGACACTCAAAGAGAAAGCAACCGGGACACAAGGAATGTTCGATTAGCAATCACCATCAACAAAGCACCAGGACACAAATGACGACCGGGACACAGGGAATATAAATGACGACCGCGAAACTCAAAGAGAAATTACAGACTGGGACACCGGGACACAAATGACGACCGGGACACAGGGAAACAACAACAACGGGGACGCCGGGGGGCACAGGGGGATATATGAATGACGACGGGGACACAGGGAATGTTCGATTAGCAATCACCATCAACAAAGCTCAAGGACAATCATTAGAAAATGAGGTATAGATCTGAATACAGATTGTTTGACCGGGACACAAGGAATGTTCGATTAGCAATCACCATCAACAAAGCACCAGGACACAAATGACGTCCGGGACACAGGGAATATAAATGACGACCAGGACACTCAAAGAGAAATTACAGACTGGAACAAATGACAACCGGGACAAAAATGACGACCGGGACACAGGGAATATAAATGACGACCGGGACACAAATGACGACCGGGACACAGGGAAACAACAACAACGGGGACGCCGGGGGGCACAGGGGGATATATAAATGACGACGGGGACACAGGGAGTGTTTGATTAGCCATCACCATCAACAAAGCTCAAGGGCAATCATTAGAATAATGAGGTAAAGATCTGAATACAGATTGTTTTTCCCATGGACAATTATATGTTGCATGTTCAAGAGTCGGTAAACCTGACAATCAATTTACATGTACAGACAATGGGACAGCCAAGAATGTTGTATATTCGCAAGTTTTACGTAGTTAAATATATATATATATATATGTATATATATATTCACAGGTGGGACACAGGGACACAACTACAATGGCGCGTAACTAATATGGCGCGTAACGACTTACGCGCGCGGGGGGGGCTTGGGGGGGCGCGAAGTGCCCCCCACCAACTAGGTGTTGGGGTGGCGCGAAGCGCCACCCCAATAGCTAGTATATATATATATATATATATATATATATATATATATATATATATATATATATATATATATATATATATATATATATATATATATATGTATATATATATAGTAAAGAAAGCTACGTGTGCAGGATTTTGGCTAGGGGTTCGTACAACTTCAATATGTATGCCAGGCACGTACGCAGAAATTTGTTTTTTTTTTCGGGCGGGGGGGGGGGCAAAACCTTCAAAACAGCAGATGTAAAGTACACTTTTTATTTAGTAATGCAAAAAGCACGTATATAAGAAAATACAGATTAACTTTAATCTGTAGTATTGTAGCGGATTGGGGGGAAGAAGACTCAAGCCTCAAAAGTACGCTTTAGGCTCAGGTTATGTTTTTAGCGATTTAGAACCAGTGATTAATCTATTATATCCCACTGAAATGGAAATTTTAGGGTTAACAGTGCAATATGGGTGCTGTGGGGGGTAGTTCTTCTATTGCGAAAACGTCGATTTTAATGAAAAATGATAGTTTCCGAAATTGATCCATTGAAAGCTGTACTTTATCCTGAAAAGGGAGGGGGATGATAAACACCCTAATATCAAGGATAATTCTATTTTGCTGTGGAAAGCAAACTCTCATGACGGAAAAAAATAACAGTACAGTCACTAATTACTTCAAAGAGGGTAAAAAATTAGACAGAAAATAAGTTAATAATTGGGCAATGACTTGGCCGGGTAATTGCATGCTGTAAAATCCAAAAAAAAGGCTTCACACCTGTATCTAGATTCTTAATAAATGTATTATTTACCTAATAACTTAACCTAATTTACCTAATTTACTTAATAACTTTTGCCAGAAATCCCAAGAAACCATGGGGAAATTAAACATTTCACAAAATTTTGGGGGGTGGGCCCGAAGGCCCCCTCTGCATACGTGCTATATATATATATATATATATATATATATATATATATATATATATATATATATATATATATATATATATATATATATATATATATATATATATATATATATATATATATATATACACTAGCTGTTGGGGTGGCGCTTCGCGCCACCCCAACACGTGCCATTGTAGTTGTGCCCCTATGTCCCATATGTCCCATTGTTACGTGCCATTGTAGTTGTGTCCCTATGTCCCACCTGTGAATATAGATATATTTATATATATATATATATATATATATATACAACATTCTTTGCTGTCCCATTGTCTGTGCATATAAATAGAATGTCAGGTTTAACGACTCTTGAACATGCAACATATAATGGTCCATGGGAAAACAATCCGTATTCAGATCTATACCTCATGATTCTAATGATTGCCCTTGAGCTTTGTTGATGGTGATTGCTAATCGACGATTCCCTGTGTCGCCATCGTCATTTATATATCCCCCTGAGCCCCCCGGAGTCCCTGTTGTAGTTGTGTCCCTGTGTCCCGGTCGTCATTTGTGTCCCGGTCTGTATATACATTCGTTTTTGAATTGGTCTTTTTTTAGGTTTTAGTTTTTTACCTTTAATTTGTGCCCCGGTGCTTTGTTGATGGTGATTGCTGCGTCCTGGTCGTCATTTGTGTCCCGGTATCCAAGTCTGTAATTTCTCTTTGAGTGTCCCGGTCGTTATTTATATTCCCTCTGTCCCGGTCGTCATTTGTGTCCCGGTCTGTAATTTCTCTTTGAGTGTTTTTTCTTTTTAGTATTTTTTAGTTTTTACATTTTTTCTTTTTTCAGTTTTCTTTTTCTTCTTTATTTTTCAGCTTCTCTATGAAATACATATCGCCGAACCTTTGTTTTTTTAACTAAAATCTGGTAGGCATTGATGACCTTATCCAAGTCAAAATCCCAAACCCAATCATCATCGCTATCATTTTCAGTTTTGATATGTTTTGACTCGCTGTCCAGGTGGATCTTCATCTAACTGCGCGGTTTTGCGTTCTTTAGCCTCAAGCCTGTTTGCTTGCTGTTCTTTTGATTCCTCGGCATGCTTTCTTTTCTGACTTTCTCTATCAGCAGCAAGTTTTTTGGCATAGACTCTTTGAGCATCTTCATCGGCTTTTGCCATTGTAAGTTCATCAGTCATTTTAAATTTAAACATTAATAGATTTCTACGTGAACATATATGTCTTAAATATCTTTAATGACGTCACCGTCATAGCAAAAATGACGACAACTAATTTCATGACGTCAGTCAACACAGAAACATGACGTCACCTGATCCACAGACAGACACAAAGACAGACAACTTATTTTCATATATCTACTAGCTGTTGGGGTGCCACCGCCACCCCAACACCTAGTTGGTGGGGGCGCTTCGCCCCCACCAATGGGTGTCCCATTGTCTGTGCATATAAATAGATTGTCAGGTTTACCGACTCTTAAACATGCAACATATAATGGTCCATGGGAAAACAATCCGTATTCAGATCTATACCTCATGATTCTAATGATTGCCCTTGAGCTTTGTTGATGGTGATTGCTAATCGACCATTCCCTGAGTCGCCATCGTCATTTATCTTTTTTATCTTTTATCTTTTTAGTTTTTTTATTTTTATTTATATTTTTTTAGTTTTCTTTTTCTCCTTTATTTTTCAGTTTTTTTCCTTTTTTTAGTTTTTTTTTTCGTTTTTAGTTCTTTTAGTTTTTACCTTTTTTAGTTTTTTTAGTTTTTTAGATGAAAATTTTTTTTAGTTTTTTTCCTTTTTTCTTTTTTTTTAGTTTTTTTAGTTTTTTAGCTTTTTTAGTTTTTTTATTAGTTTTTTACCTTTTTTAGCCTAACCAGGATTTGAACCTGGGACCTTCATTCTCCTTTCTGACACCCTCTCTCACCGAGTGACTACTCCAGCATGTTCATTTTGGTGTTTTAAATGGTATATTATTAACCAAATTAATGTGTTTTACAATATACTAAGCATCGTCAAAGCAAAAATGACGACAACTTATTTCATGACGTCAGCCGACACAGAAACATGACGTCACCTGATCCACAGACAGACAGACAACTTATTTTTATACTAGCTGTTGGGGTGGCGCTTCGCGCCACCCCAACACCTAGTTGGTGGGGGCGCTTCGTGCCCCCCCCCCCCCAAGCCCCCCCGCGCGCGTAAGTCGTTACGCGCCATTGTAGTTGTGTCCCTATGTCCCACCTGTGAATATAGATATATATATATATATATATATATATATATATATATATATATATATATATATATATATATATATATGTTTTTAACTACGTAAAACTTGCGAATATACAACATTCTTTGCTGTCCCATTGTCTGTGCATATAAATAGATTGTCAGGTTTACCGACTCTTGAACATGCAACATATAATGGTCCATGGGAAAACAATCCGTATTCAGATCTATACCTCATGATTCTAATGATTGCCCTTGAGCTTTGTTGATGGTGATTGCTAATCGACCATTCCCTGAGTCTCCATCGTCATTTATATATCCCCCTGTGCACCCCGGCGTCCCCTTTGTAGTTATGTCCCTGTGTCCCGGTCGTCATTTATATTCCCTGTGTCCCGGTCGTCATTTGTGTCCCGGTGTCCCAGTCTGTGATTTCTCTTTGAGCGTCCCGGGCGTCATTTATATTCCTTGTGTCCCGGTGTCCCGGTCGTCATTTATATCCCCCCTGTGCCCCCGGCGTCCCCGTTGTACTTATGTCATTTATATTCCCTGTGTCCCGGTCGTCATCCCGGTATACATTCGTTTTTGAATTGGTATATGATGAAATAAATTTTTAATTTTTTCCCTTTTTTTCCTTTTAGTTTTTTTTTATTGATTTTGACCTTTTTTTTAGGTTTTTTAGTTTTTTTCTTTTTTCTTTTTAGTTTTTTTTTGAAGTTTTTATCTTTTTAGTTTTTTTATTATTATTTATATTTTTTTAGATTTCTTTTTCTCCTTTATTTTTCAGTTTTTTTCCCTTTTTTAGTTTTTTTCTTTCTTTTTTAGTTCTTTTAGTTTTTACCTTTTTTAGTTTTTTTTAGTTTTTTAGATGAAAATTTTTTTTAGTTTTTTACCTTTTTTTCTTTTTAGTTTTTTATTGGTTTTTACCTTTTTTTTTAGCTTTTTTAGTTTTTTTTCGTTTTTTCTTTTTACTTTTTTTTTAGTTTTTATCTTTTTTATTTTTTTTTATTTTTATTCTTAATTTTATTAGTTTTCTTTTTCTCTTCTATTTTTCAGTTTTTTCCTTTTTTTTAGTTTTTTTTTAGTTTTTAGTTTTTTAAGTTTTTTTCCTTTTTTTAGTTTCTTTAGTTTTTTTAGTTTTTCGGTTTTTTTATTTTTTTTTATTAGTTTTTAGTTTTTTTTTTGTAGTTTTTGCCTTTTTTTAGTTTTTTTTTTAGTTTTTAGTTTTTTACCTTTTTTAGCCTAACCAGGATTTGAACCTGGGACCTTCATTCTCCGTTCTGACACCCTCTCTCACCGAGTGACTACTCCAGCATGTTCATTTTGGTGTTTTAAATGGTATATTATTAACCAAATTAATGTGTTTTACAATATACTAAGCATCGTCATAACAAACATGACGACAACTAATTTCATGACGTCAGCCGACACAGAAACATGACGTCACCTGATCCACAGATCCACAGACAGACAACTTATTTTTATATAGTCATTTTTGCTTTGACGGTGACGTCATTAATGGTATTTAAGACACGCGTTCACGGAAAACTGTTTAATTGTAAAATGACTGAAGAACCTACAATGGCAACAGCCGAGGAAGCTGCTCAAAGAGTCTATGCCAAAAAACTTGCTGCTGATAGAGAAAGTAAGAAAAGAAAGCGTGCCGAGGAATCAAAAGAACAGCAAGAAAACAGGCTTGCGGCTGATAGAGAAAGTAAAAAAGAAAGCGTGCCGAGGAATCACAAGAACAGCAAGAAAACAGGCTTGCGGCTAAAGAACGCAAAACCGCGCAGTTAGATGAAAATCCACATGGAAAGCGAGAGTCAAAACATATCAAAACTGAAAATGATAGCGATGATGATTGGGTTTGGGATTTTGACTTGGATAAGGTCATCAATGCCTACCAGATTTAAGTTAAAAAACAAAGGTTCGGCGATATGTACTTCATAGTGACGTTGAAAAATAAAGAAGAAAAAAAAACTGAAAAAATGTAAAAAACTAAAAAAAACTAAAAAGAAAAAACACTCAAAGATAAATTACAGACCGGGACACAAATGACGACCGACACAGAGGGAATATAAATGACGACCAGGAACCTCAAAGAAAAATTACAGACTGGGACACCCGGACACAAATCACGACCGGGAATATAAATGACGACCGGGACGCAGGGACACAGTTACAACGGGGACGCCGGGGGCACAGGCGGGATATATAATTGACGACTGAGACACAGGGATTGTTTGAATAGAAATTACAGACCGGGACACTGGGACACAGGGAATATAAATGACGACCGGGACACTCAAAGAGAAAATACAAACTGGGACACCAGGACACAAATGACGACCGGGACACAGGGAATATAAATGCTATTTATATGCACAGACAATGGGACAGCGAAGAATGTTGTATATTCGCATGTTTTACGCAGTTAAAAATATATATTTATATCTATCTCTATTCACAGGTGGGACACAGGGACACAGTTACAATGGCGCGTAACTAATATGGCGCGTAACGACTTACGCGCGCGGGGGGGCTTGGGGGGGCGCGAAGCGCCCCACCAACTAGGTGTTGGGGTGGCGCGAAGCGCCACCCCAACAGCTAGTATAGATATATATATATATATATATATATATATATATATATATATATATATATATATATATATATATATATATATATATATATATATATATATGTGTGTGTGTGTGTGTGTGTGTATATATATATAGTAAAGAAAGCTACGTGTGCAGGAATTTGGCTAGGGGGTCGCACAACATCAATATGTATGCCATGAATGTGTGGATTATATGGAGAACTAGCAATAAAGCCTTAGATGGCAGGCATAAAAAAGAAAAGTGTTTACTCTTTGATGAGGGCACTAGGAATGTTTCTTCTCTCCGCGCCTTACATAAAATCACAGGATTGGTCTTTTTGTGTGTGAGGGGGGGGGGGGCTGGTCTACACATAACCATCGGCTCGAATATGCCTAGCTATTAGCTTTTCAATTATCATGTAATCATGACTTAAATTAGATTTCAAAAAAGAGATTGACCAGCCATTTTATTATGACTAGTAGTAAGAATAAAAGAAACAATATTTTACTCTGAAGTAACCCAAACCCTGATTAACCCCCTGCCCCGACCAAAAAATTGTATTTAATAGACGTGGAAAAAATCTTTGATTGGGAAATAAAAAGATAAAATGATTTTATGCCTGGGTGTAGTAACGTTTCTTATCAGGTGCACCCGGAATTTTTCTTATCAAATGTTTCATAATCATGAAAATGCTTATGAAAAGGTTGCTTTGTTATTTGATGTTTATCAGTTTACTTTGATTCCTGTGAAATTGGGTTTTATAGTAGTTACTGTTACTACGCACTCTAATATTAGATATTGTGCTGCGTATTTTATCACTTTGTTCATTGATTTTTACTCCTATTAAGTGAGTGGTTTCAGTTCGTAACTCGTTTCAGGTCCAAATTCGTATTAAGTTTTTGGTTTAGCGCTGATTTATTCTAGTTTCAATTGGCGTGGGAGGGGACCTAGTTGCATTCCAATTTTTGTTGTCATAAACCTTAAATTACTTAAACAGTTATGTTTTCTTATATAAAATAGATGGATTTTTCATTTTTCAGTATTGGCTTCTTGTACTAAAAAAAAAAAAATAAATAAACTGGTGGACATAGCCAAATATTGGGAGAGGAATCAGGTAGTTTTTTGAATGGAGTATGATTTAGCATGTACGCTGCAATTGATTTATGGTGGAGCGACAGTTGGTTGATAATGTGAAAATATATAAGAAATTTCGGTGGGGGATTGTAGAAATCCTAAGATCCAAGATACCTTATGCTCAGTATTCCCTGCGTCATGTACTTGGCAATAAAAAATGAAAGCATTTTTTTTTTCGTTTATTTGTTTTTTATTCGACAACTCTTTCCAAGTCATTTGGCAAGTTTGTAAGGGGAACCACAACCCTATCTGTATGGGTGGGCGTTATTAAAATTTACCAGGGGGATATCAGATGTTTTCCCAACGAGAGAGTTTGAAACCCCCAAAACTATTTAAGTCAATTCTTCAATGGTACTGTTTTTAAATTTTCCCTATTTGGGATGAATTGGGAAAATATACTTAAATTTGATTATTTGAATGGGGGTTTCACCTCCTTGAAGGAGGTGAGACAGGGGTTTCTAAACGATACTCAGGGTTGTGGATTCTTACTGTCTTTATGTTCACCATTTTTACAAGCGGGTTTCATGGGTTTATGGGTACACATACTGAAACTGATGTTTATTCTAATGGAGCTTTTTCGAGATTTTCTTTGGTTCATCAGATAATCCTTGAAATCCTGGGAATGCGAGGACGAAAACTTAAATGAGTGTCAGATGTCTTCCTAGAGGATTGACGTAAATCACCAAAAGTGCGATGTTTGGTCTTAGTTTCTCATACTTTTATGCTAAAAGGTTTTCTAGCCAATCTTAAGCGAATAACTCCCCCCCCCCCGTGTGCAGGTATGCTTAAGTGGGAGTCCTGTTAATTTCACATGGGTAAACTCACCTATCCCACCTACTCATAAGTCACCTACCCCAAAGGTTTGAAACGTATTGGCTGAAGAAGATTTCATTATGCTTTCACCATAAATTTGCGAAATTGGCTAGCTTTAAAATACAAATTAATTAAGGGAATCTTTATCAGTAGTTCCCTATTCCAAAGTACAACACATGCGTTGTTGATAATCCTCTTAGCTGTTCGACTTTTATTGTCGGTAATTAGCCTTATCCAATGTAAGTTATCCGTAATTTTTAAAAGTGAATATTTAAAAGCTAAATTGGTAAATGACTTTCGTTCAAGTAATTTTTGCCTCATGAGTTTTCAGTGATAAACATCTATAAGTGAGCAAAAACTAATAACTTGCTGTGTATTCCATTAGCACTTGTGAAAATAATGGGGAATGGTTGTTCAAAAAATAAACACAAATCCGCTAAAGAAACGATTCAGAATGAATCACTTGTCGAACAAAAACCTATAGCACCTCAGTCATTAATCAGCTGTGGTACTGAGAATACTGAAAGAATTGGAATTGTGCCAACAATTGTAATTTCGACGTTTGAGGAAGTGAAAGAGGAAATGTCTGAGTATTTGGCTTCAAAAGTTGGTGCAATCGATCTCTCTCCTCGTGTATGTTTTTTTATTTCTTATCTTTAAACATGCAATAGTTGTGCATGTATGTGAATATATATTATTGTGAATGTCCGCAAATTGGTAAATGTCCAAAATACTCTTTTCCTTTGGCCCTAGACGGTTGCCTGCCAAGGACAATCTGTCATCCCTCATCCGCAGAACGTGTCCTAGCCATCTGAACCTTCTCATTATAGCCCTAGAATGTGGGATTGGTCCATATTTTCGTGCAGCTTACTGTTTGAGATAAGATCAGTCAGTACTTATTAGAACCTGTTTCTTATTAGTATTTGCTTATTGTGCTTCAGTGCTAAGCAAGTTGCAGTTTGCTCTTTTCTAGATAGAAAATTATGGGTGCATTTATCTATAAGGGTAAATTAAAAACCTTTCATGTTAGGTAGAGTAGCAGATTTCCAAAATGAGATATGCTGGAATAAAAAATAGGCATTTTTAGATTGCTATTTTTATTGTATTTGACACCCCCCTTATAGTCCTACATGTAGCTCTAGGCTATAAACAAAAGTTACATAAAGTATAAATGAGAACATTGTATTATTTGTTTTCTGCTCCTTTTCAAAAAAATGGTCATTAACTTGACAATGCATCCTCCCCCTCCCTGATGGACAAATATATAGTCCTAATAAAATATTCGTTTGTTGTTCTTTCCATTGTTTTATTCATCGTAAAACCGGTTATGCTGTGTAGACGCAACATATCCAATTTAGCCTGAGTGATTGTGTTGAATAACCGGTTTTAGCCTGAGTGAATATTGGCTAAAAACACTATTTAGATTAGTTAAAAATGAGAATACAAATGGGAGGAAACACACCTGATTAATATAAATATGTGTTATATTTTAAAGTAAGGATTTTATTGTGTGAGTATTTTCTTTTAGTTTGATCGCCTATACATCTCAGCGCTATATGTTAGACCAATTCACAAACGCGATTTTAGCCATGAAAAGAGCATAAAATTAGAAATCTAAAAATTGCCGTCTTTTTTGGATGTCTCCTTCTGGAGGGCTGCTACTCTATGTATGTACAACCTTTCTTAAAAGATGCTATGGAGCTGCAAGATTTATATATATATATATATATATATATATATATATATATATATATATATATATATATATATATATATATATATATATATATATATATGTTGCAACTGTTATGTTTGATACAGGAATCCTGATATCGTCGAGGGTACTTGTTGGTTTACTGGAAAAACTCAAGAATTAAGCTGTGCCCTGCAAGACAAAAACTGGTTTCTTATTGGTTATTCGAAACACACCTAAGAAGTGAAGTTAGGTTAATCCTACTGAAATATAACAAAACATGATGATAAAATAACACTTTAGACATATAGTCCGGATGAGAGGCAAATCTGGCATAAGCCCTTTTTAGGATTTTATAAAAATAATGTCATCCCCCCCCCCTAATGCGTAAATATATAGCCCACATTCTTTATGTCATATGCCTTTTGTGTAATTCCAGTGCATTCTATCATCTGTAACTTGTTTTTGTAGCCATGAAACCGGTTTTCTGAGATGCAACCAAATTGCAATTCTTGAATATGTTTCTAAAAACCGACAAGTACTGCATCAAGTTCAAGCCGACGGAGTGAAACTCAAGATTAGTGTCATTTCGTTCCGTAAAAGATATCCTTTCCAAGTATATATTCGCTTCTCTGACAATGCATCACTCTCCCCGAATGATCCCTGATGTATCCCTAAATAATATATTTTGTTATATACATTATAATAATATATTTCTCTGTTTTTTTCTCCCTTAATGCTTCGTATTTCTTATTCATGGGTAGCTGCATGCTTCATCTGTCAAAAGTATTATCCGATTGCAAAATATGAGATCATTTAATAACTTCGAATTATGGATAATAATGGAAGGAAACATAAGATTGTATTCACAGAATCATAGAGCATATCGTAGAGTAAGAACTTCGTTGTTTTATTGTGATTTTTGCTTCGTATATAACCTAGGGCTACATATTTAGAGGGGTGGGGTGTATTGTAAGTGTAGCAAATATTATATTTGGAAAATACATCAATTGAGGAATTGAATGGTAATGCTTCGTATTAGTATGTCCCTCATAAGAGCCGCTTCTGTAGACTGTTAACCAAATGAGGCGCAAGGAAAGGGTTTTGAGCTTCACTCCTTTGCTCATTCTCAATTTATAAAGCTTTAAAATTTTAAACTATGTTCTAATTTGAAAAAAAAAACTTTATATGGCCTAAATCCTGGTGAGATCATTGGAAATGTGTTATCAATAATCTTTTTTTTTTAATAATTAAAAAATCTGATGTATATTTTGATCAAATCAAATCTTAAAGCTGACAATTAATTTTTTTATAATTCTAAAATAATTATAAAACCTGTTTCGGGTTTGCATTCTAGATCGCTATACTTGACACTGTTGTTGTGGGGTATCAAAAAAATAGAGCGAAAAATTTTCTATTCAGCAATCAGAAACTTATTTCCATAATATATACTTCCTGACTGCAGTCCCTTCAAATGCTTTACATATTTGTGTTCCGAAGTCAAAAATTCCCCTCAAAAGACTAGATCCAGCTTTGATCGGAACGTGTGAGAATGCATAAATTACACCAAGGGACTAACCACTCGGCTTGTTCAGGAGCGATTCAGTCAAGTATTAGTTAGTTGTAACCTATTTAAACAGAGTCTAGAGAATAAGTAGCGTGCAGACATCAAACTGCCGGTTAATAAATACATATACAAAATTATATTGTATAAATAATTACAAGAAGAATTGCTAAGGACAGCCTGCGCCTAATCGTAATTTTGAGTGAGAAACCCCTTAAGTTCAACCTTCTTATGTTTGTTTAGTTGAAGCGACGAAAAAACTGATACCTTTGTATTTGACCGATTTGCCGCCTAACAAAAGAATGTACTAGAGAGTAAAATTTTTGGACTTTGGCTAAGCCGATAATCCTCTTCCGTCAAAACTGGCGTATGTCTTTTCTTTTCTTTTTTCGTAACGGTAGAAGTTAGGACAATTCTGAATGCGCAATTCAATTCGTCGTTCTGAATTTACCCACCCACGACACATACATAATTCGTTTTCGACCAAAATGGCAGATGTGGCACTTACAATTATCACAGCCAAATTGTGTGTGGATACAGTACGGGATTTGGATATATTACAGGATGTTGGTACCAGTGATAAATCTACGAGATGTAACCTTTTATTGAATTTGAAGTTTATGGAAAGATTTGAGAATAATCTTTATTCCGTGTTTTTTACGCAAAGAAATTAAGGACTTTCACTTTCAACATACTACGTAACTGTTGTTAATCCCTTTTGGCATTGCAATATGTTGCGTTCTAATACAAGCGAAGTTCCACAGTAAAAAGTTAATTGCTATGAGATTAGTGACTTGCGTTCATAAATAGTTATAAAGATAAAATTCAAGGGAATTACCATTGTTTGTCTTATTCTATGAAGAGTTTTATTGTATGATTAATCCTTTTAAAGTATGGTAATTTTATAATTAAACTTCCTACCGTCATGTTTAAAAGACTCTCGACATAATTTTATTTGAATATGGAGTCGAACCTGACTGTGACAAAAACAGACGTGTCAGTGAATTACTTTCCAACTTCGTGCCCCTGTATTATTCAGAACACGCTCGAGAAGTGGAGATGGTTCAGTTTTAATGAAATATACCAAAATATGATGAAAATGTAATGCTTCCTTTTGTATAATAATGTAATTTGGACTATATATTTGCATATTAAGGGGGGTGTAAAGTAACCTAACCTAAAGTAACCTAAAACCAGATACAAGTTAAGTGCTTTCTATTACCCTTTACTTGTCTTTGGGGGTATGAAACCGGTTTTCATAGATCATACATTCAGCAAACTTCTCGGGTGTCTTCTGAATAATACAGGTGGACCTTCAATTTTTCAATGTGAAATCATTTAAATACTTTTCTCTAAATTTCATCCTGTAGCCAGCCCGCTAGCAGTCGACCAATATTTTCTAAATAACTTCTCTTTCCGTGTCTAATTGACGCAATTATATTACAGTTCCGTGAAGGATGTAAATCTATAATGAATGGTTAAAGTACCGAGGACACTTAAAATGAAAACTAATTCATTAGATAGGTCAAGTGGAAGCTTACACAGCCATATAAATATACACAGCCATTTATAATTACATATATAATTACATGCCATATATAATTACACAGCCATATATAATTAGCCACTAAAATGAAAACTAATTCAATAGATTGGTCAAGTGGAAGCTTACACACCCATTTATAATTACATATATAATTACATTACATATATAATTACACAGCCATATATAATTAGCCACTAAAATGAAAACTAATTCATTAGATTGGTCAAGTGGACGCTTACACAGCCATATAAATATACACAGCCACATATAATTACATATATAATTACATGCCATATATAATTACACAGCCATCTTAAATAAGTGTGAAAAACCGTAATTCATTTTTTAAAGGGAAACATTGCCGGTTTATATACGGTATTTCATCAGGCAAGTTCGTAGTCAATTTTCAAACAGTTCGTGGTAACGAACTGTAGTAAGGAGCGACCCGGCTCAATAGTAACCGGAACTCTAAAAAAATGGAATTTTGATGCCAATAGTTACATCAAAAGAATCGCATTTTAATGCTGATTTTAAATATACAAGTTTCATCAAGATCAGTTATACCCATCAAAAGTTACGAGCCTGAGAAAATTTGCCTCATTTTAGAAAATAGGGAGAAACACCCCCTAAAAGTTATACAATCTTAACGAAAATCACACCATCAGATTCAGCGTATCAGAGAACCCATTGTAGAAGTTTCAAGCTCCTATCTACAAAAATGTGGAATTACGCATTTTTTGCCAGAAGACAGATCACAGATGCGTGTTTATTTGTTTGTATTTTGGTTTTTTTCCACCAGGGGTGATCGTATCGACTGAGTGGTCCTAGAATCTTGCGAGAGGGCTCATTATAACGAAAATTAAAAGTTCTAGTGCTCTTTTTAAGTGACCAAAAAATTGGAGGGCACCTAGTCCCCTTCCACGCTCATTTTTCTCCAAAGTCACCAGATCAAAATTCTGAGATAACCATTTTATTCACATAGTTGAAAAACCTAATAACTATGTCTTTAGGGACGACTTTCTTCCCCGCAGTCCCCGTGGGAGGGGCTGCAAGTTGAAAAATTTGACCTGTGTTTACATACAGTAATGGCTACTGGGAAGTGTACAGACGTTTTCAGGGGTATTTTTTTGGTTGAGGGGAGGGGGGTTACGTTGGAGGATATTTCCATGGAGAGACTTCTCATGGGGGAAGAGAATTTCAATAAAGGGGCCCAGGATTTTCTAGCTTTATTTGAAAAAACAATGAAAAAATAACTATGAAAAGTTTTTTCTACTGAAAGTAAGGAGCAGCATTAAAACTTAAAACAAACAAAAATTATTATGCATATGAGGGGTTTACCTCCTCGTTATACCTCACTCTTTACGCTAAAGTATTTTTAGTAATTTCAACTATTTATTATACGGCCTTTGTGATTCAGAGGTCATTCTTAAGGAATGGGACATAATCTAAGCTTTAGTGTAAAGAGCGAGGTATCGACAAGGGTTGAACCCCCTCATTACGTATATTTTTTACCGTTGAAAACGTTTGTAAAGAATTAAAAGTTCTAGTTGCTTTTTTAAGTAATCAAAAACTTGGAGGGCAACTAGGCCTCCTCCTTCGCTTCTTTTTTCTCAAAATCTTCCGATTAATTGCAATTAATTAATATGCAAATTTCGTTTTAATTATTTATGTGCGGAGAGCCAAGATCAAAACATGCATTATTTCAAAAACGTCCAGAAATTAAATAATAAAAAAACAAGTTTTTGTAACGGAAAGTAAGGAGCGACATTAAAACTTAAAACGAACAGAAATTACTCCGTATATGAAAGGGGCTTTTCCTCCTCAATGCCCCGCTCTTTATGCTAAAGTTTTTACTGTTTTAAAAAGTAGAGTTAAGAGAAAGGGTCAAACTTTAGCGTAAAGAGCGAGGCGTTGAGGAGGAAAAGCCCCTTTCCTATACGGAGTAATTTCTGTTCGTTTTAAGTTTTAATGTCGCTCCTTACTTTCCGTTACAAAAACTTGTTTTTTTTTTATTTAATTTAAAAATAAAGAACCTGTACTGATAAACAGCGAAAAATGAACAAAAAAAAATCAGCATTTAACCATCTAAAGTGTTGGTTTCTTGATTGTTTTGGTAAAAAAAAAAAAAAAAAAAAAAAATGGGAACCTAGTTCAGCGAAGCTCTTTGGAAAATAAATTTAAGCAAGGCATCTTGGAAAGAGCTTGGCTAGGCTAGGCCTAGTCTTGATGTTTTTGGAATTTTTGGCACTCCAGGATCTTTTAATCATGAAGCAGTTTAAAGGTAACTAGATCTACGTTGCATTGGCAACGTGAGGTGTTACGGCAACCTTAGTTCGGCTTCGCCGAGTAAAGTGTTGCGAGAGCAACACTTTTCCTCGCTTCGATTAAACTCTGAAGTTGCTAATCTGTAAGATCTTAAAATAAATACTAGATACACCGACTCGCAAAAGTTGTAAACCTCTCATCGCTGAAGACTTACAAGTACCCAACATGTCTTACCACTGGAACCAAATTGGTCCTTCATCAAATACACTGGAAACAAATAATAGGTACACCAACTAGCAAAAGTTGCGAACCCCTCATTGCCGAAGATGATTATGAGCTAACAGCCGACTGTTGCTTAAAACTTCCCTATATGTCTCACAATTGGTATCGGCCTATTTTTGGTTTCAGTGTGTACCTTACTACTGAAGTTGTCAACCCCTTTAAACTTTCAAACTGGTATATCTCATGAAGGAATTTTTCTGCCAAAATATGGATGAGATATGCTTTGATCAGCTCATCAAGAGCTATCGACTGCCGTGGAAAAAAAAATCAATCTGTCTTAGTTCAAACCGAAGTTAGTTTTTACCGAAGGCCAATTTTCTAACGTCATCACCTAGAAAGAGCAAAGGATAAACTCTAATTTCTTTAGTAGCAATGAGAGAACTTTTAAAGTTTAAGAGGCACGTCTGACACCATTTCTGTATCAGCCTATTTTTGGTTTCAGCGTGTACCTTACTACTGAAGTTGTCAACCCCTTTAGAATTTTAAACCGATATATCTCATGAAAGAATTTTTCTACCAAAAAATGGATGACATGTACTTTGATCAGCTCGTCAAGAGCTATCGAGTGCCGTCGAACAAAAAATCCATCTGTATCACTTCAAAAGTTGACTCTTGTCGTAGGCCAAGTTTCTAACGTCATCACTTAGAAAGGAGCAAAGGATAAACTCTTAATTTCTTTAGCAATGAGAGAACTTAAGTTTAAGAGGCACATCTGATACTATTTCTCTACCGCAATTCAAAGTGCGAAAAACCGAATTATAAACTCAGCTGAAATCACGAACAAAAATGGGTAGAAACAATAGATTTTTGGCCCCAGGCAAGAGTTCTACGAAGCTTTCCAAAATGCAAAGTCATATTCATCAATCCGGCCCAAGGTCCACACTTTCCGTAAAAACCGCAGAGGTTAGACCCTTACCACTTTCTAGGAATAAACTGAAATCGTGGTGCTAGGAAAAAAAAACACGATGAAACCAAAGTGTTGCTCTCGCAACACAAATATTAATGGCTCTAAAAGAAAGTATCAAGATGTACCCTATTAGTAGCTTTGCAGACTCAATGACTTCCACTGGTACCTTTTGTAGGCTAATATAAGATTCCTAGTAGGCTGTGTGATTTCCGTGAATATTTTGATATAAATCTACCTCATTGTTATTATATAATAGTAGCATATACCTGTTATGCTTTTTATATTAGAAATGTAAATTACTTTGACAAACATCTATTACTGTCTTGCCATAACATAACAAATTACAATCAGAGCTGTTCAGAGGGGTTAGGGCAACCAGGGCCACTGCCTTGGGTGGCAAGGCAAAGGGGTTGCCTATATAGGCGGCAATGCAGAGGGGTTGTCTGTTTTAATACAATTTTCTGCTTTGATTTGGCTGTTTTTGTTTATATTGGGGTGCAATGTAGTTATGTTTTCCCCAGGCACTACTAACCCTAGGTTTGGCTCTGATTGTATTTGAATAGTACATGGTATGTCATTCTGGGCTGGTTCAGAATAGATATCTACTTGTTTGAATAATGAACAAGTTTGACTCACAGTAAAGCAAGAAGGCAGAAATTTCAGTTCCTGCAAATCGCGACAAGAAATATTTCAAAAGTATAATAGTTTAGTATCTAGCTTACTCTTCTACTAGAAGGTATTTTAAATTACTACTAGAAGGTAGTTTAAATATCATTATATATTGATAAACAAAATAGGTTGTCCAACATGTATACTTAAACTCGGTGTTCAGGTTAGGAATCTTTAGTGTTCTAGTGTTCTGAACACTAGGAAACTAGTGTTCAGGTTAGAGTTCAGACACATTGGAATCTTTCTCTGAACTCTAGTTAAATCAGAAATCATCCTGAGGGTATCAATGTTCTCTAACACAAAATAATATTTGGTAAATTTGCACTTTACAACATAATTTAGCTAGGATGAAGGGAGTATGTCACTTGATGTTTTTTATGGTCTTTTTTAATCCAATAATCCCTTATAACTTGGCCAAATTTTCCATTGATTGTCAATTCTGAGATAGTAGATCAATTTATGAGCATAGAAAAATACATATTCCTGCACACAACAACTATGGAATTATACCCATAGACACTTGCTTGAAGAACTAGGCAGCCTGGTCCTTGGAAATTGAAATGGCTACAGTTGACACCACTTAGTTTTTAATCTTTAAACTTGTTCAACCTGCCTGAGACTCTAGGTGGGTAGACCTGTTAGGCTTAGGATGCTTTTTCATCTGCAAGTTCAGGCAACTTCCGTACACATTGTCCGTTATGAGTTAACCCAAAATTTACCCGTTACCTGTTACCATTACCTGTCACTCTTATTATGTAATATATATATATCATTATATTATAAATCATGATGTATAATTGTATTATTTATGCTTTCCATTGTACAGTGTTAATTCCAGTTCAGCATTAGGCTACATATTTCTGATGTGCTAATTGGTGGTTGCGGGGGGGGGATTTTTTTTTTTTTTTTTTTGCTTTATCATTGGCAATATTGTACTGCTGATAGATTTTAACTAAAAAATGCTTGTAGTAATTAAAAGTAAACTCGCAGGAAACCGGGATTGTTAGGTATGATCAGACGTAAGATAAACCCAGAGTGCTAAGTATGTGCTTAAAAAATGGCTGAAGATTTTCATTAATATAACAATCAACAGAATATGTAAATTTGTATTTTCACGAGTGAAAAGCACTGGGATTCATAGAAAATAGTTTCGGTTTTTTTTTTTTCTTTTTTTGCTTATCATTGGCAATACTGTACTGCTGATGGATTCTAACTAAAAATTCTTGTAGCAACTAATAGAAAACTCGCAAGAAAACCGGATTGGCTGATATGAACAGGCGTAAGATAGACCCAGAGTGCTAAATATGTTTACATTTTGGTGTCTTTGGTACTTTAAGCCCTTTTAAGTATGCGAACAGTGGCTACGCTGTTGAACTAGACACAAAAATTGATACGCCTTTTGACTGGGTGTGGTTAAAGGGTTTGTCTTTTTTTTATGGGCGTAACTGAAAACTAAGTGCAAGATGAATTATCCGTTTGTATTTATTGCTGAAGGTCAATGCTTATGCAACCCCAAGATATGCTGTTTAGCCGTCAAGTCGTGGTTAAAATTTTACAGATCTCAGGGAGAATTCTGTTAGTGGTGTATCCAGAATTACTTCATAAGTTATTTTCTTTTGTTGAAAGATAAGTTGAAAAAAAGATCTGGTACTATACAAGAAAAGAAACCCCATTTTGAACTACTGTCTTGAGAAGTTCCTTCGTAATTTAGTAGGTGGATTGTCTCTCCGTAATGTCAGTAAAACTCCAAATAACTGAAGGGTTTAAGAGATTGTCCTATATTATAGATAAACTTTTGGTGCCCGTGTGTTCCCCTTAGGTGTAAAGGCAGTGGATAAAATGTCGCATAGAAAGCTACATGCTGGTTAGAAATAATCTTGTAAAGGGTTTAATTCTTTGAAATAGAGAAGAGCCTGTGATATGAGTCTCTTAGTTGGGGTGGGCTCATCTAGCCTACCCGTTCCGGCTGTCTCCATAATATCTTGAAAAAAATGCCTCTGGCAATTGTTTCATATTTTGTCACGCACGGGCAGTCAAAGAAAAAGTACCTGTGTATTTTCCCGAACACATTCGAGAAGTGAAGTTAGGTTAATCATAATGAAATATAAAAAAAAAAAACAATGAAAATATAGTACTTAAAAAACACAATTTCTGAAACTACAGCAAAAAATTATGTAAAGCAGGCAGACCAGAACGCATTATATTAAATACCTAACCACTTACCACCTCTGTATATTAAATATTTGATTAAAATATAGCTGTATCGTAGTTTTTCTCACTTAGACTTAGCTAATTCTAACCGATTACAGACAGACAAACCGATTTTTCTCGCGTGCAAATTTCTCGAGTGTGTTCGGAATAATACACAAGTACCAAAGAGAAGATCTTATGCTAGCTCAGCACTAAAAGATCTTGACGAGCTAAAATAAATTTTTATTTTTTCTTATTCAATGTTAAAAAAATGAGTTTTGTTTTCTCGCATATAACGGGCTTTTTGGTTTGTAGAAACTAATTTGAATATTGTAATAGGGTGTATGTTTGTAATAGGGTGTATGTTTCAGAAAGAAAATAAACACTGGGCTTTTATCAACCCCGTAAGCACGTATTTATACTGGGAAGGGAAATATTTCAGGGAGGAGAGAAAGTTGTCGAATAATTAAAAAAGTAAATTATAAGACTAAATTATATGTCCATAAAATCAAAATATTTTGAGGTTGCCCACCTTTTTACATGTCTGAGCGAAGTAATAGGTGACAACTTTGGAAAGGTCGGGGTATATTTTATGACGAAAAAAAAAGAAGATGGAAGGATTTTAGAAAAATGAACTATGAACGTCTTCCTTGGACATATTCCTGCATTTGAGAGTTGGACATTGCTGATTCATCCTTACTTTTTTGGATTTTATTTCAAAACTAACGCCCTAAACAATTCTGTTGCGCCCTAAACCTGTTTTTCTTTATTGAATCATTCCAATGTAAATTTAGTTCTATGTTGCTTATTTAAAACTTGAGCAGTTTTGTTAAGGCGTTTGATTTAGAAAAAACATGTTTCTCCTACTGAAAGTAAGGAGCAACATTAAAGTTTAAATAAACAGAAATTATTGCGTATATTAGAGGGGCTGTTGCTTCCTCTGCCCTACTTATGAAACCAAGAGAGGAAAGGATATAATAAAATAAAATCGAATAGGTGAGAAAATGAGGATTTTCTGAGCCAGTGGCAAAATATGAAGACGAAGAACAAGCAAATATTTCGACAATGACCTCCGCCAAGTCGACCTCAGTGCTCATAAAAGAAAAAAAAACAAATAAACAAAATCTAACCTTTCGGAATGAACCTAGAAAGAGCAGAATAGATACTGAATCTAAAAAACAGCCAGAAATAAATAAAAGAAAATTCACCAATTGTATCCAACAAGTGGTCTTTGCGTTGCAATAGATATAGCCTTTCTCTAGCTAAAACATAATACTAAGACACTCATAATACATAACGCATAAACACTCTTAATAAATGGCTCAGTTTTATTAAAGGTATAGCGACAGAACTATATATCCATCAAACAAGACAGTTAAGGGAAAAATTGCTTGTGTTTTTTCTAGGTGTGAAAAATCGGTCTTATTGTTGATACATTTTAATATTAATATCAAATATTCCAAATTTTTCGGATAATATACCTGTTTTTGAACCATTGTGGGATTCCAAGAAAATATTTACAAAACTTGAATAAGTACACACGGATATGCTTTTTATCACTTTTACTTAAAATCTTGAAAAATAGACCGATGAAAAATATATAGGTTCAAACATCGAAGTTTAAGTTTTAACTAGTGTCTGTTTATCAAGACGACCTTTCACCCTGTCTAGCTGGCCATAAGTTTTTCCAATACACACGATAATACCAACCCGCGAATAGATTTAATCTTGTCGAATATGCTTTCAAAATCTATAGATTAGATAGATTTATTTTCAAATGATAATAATACAATCTAAAAATCCTCACAGAGGTTCCATAGCCTGTAGGAGGGGGTTTATAAAACAAGTCTCATAGCATTAAACTATTAAACATTTTAAAACATAACTTGTAAAGCATTTGCTCATAAAAATAGAGAAAGAACATGAAGAAAGAGAGTTCATTAAATAAGCTTAATGACAACTGTAATTAATCACAAGGTCTATAATTATAATAATAATAAAATTGGATAACATGACATGCATGGCTTGTAAAAATTTTCTACAGTGATTTTATAATAATTGTTCATTTATATTTATTTACATACGGCCGCAGGAGGGATGACCAAATTTTCGAACGGCCTGACATGGTTTTGTGACTTTACAAGGAAGGCTATTACATGAATTACGCGTTCACAAAGGTAGTCTCAAGAGATACTTTGCATAACGAAAGGAATAGAGCCGATTTTTTAGTATCAAATTTCTGAAGCATTCGCCAGAACGGTACAACATACAGCTTATGCGGCAGCCCAGTTGCATCATATAATCTAGCTAAAATCATGCGATTCATTTATCTGTATGTTTCATTTTTCGTTTATTTCATTTATAATTTCATTATAATAATATAATAACAACCTTTATATTTATGTTATTAGTTATTATATTATTTATTTAGTTATTACTTATTTTATTCTATTGCTTATTTTATCATTTAATCACTGCTTATTTAGTTATTAATTAATATATATTAGTTATTAATAAAAACATAAATATTTCATTTATTATATGTTATTCGTATAGTGGTTAGTATATTAAAACATTCATTGGCCATTTCATTTCATCTTTCCACAATGCTTCCTCATGACGCGGAAATTCGTTTTAGCTTGCAGGTTCATCACTGAACGTTTGCAAGAATATTATAATATACATGATTAATTGTAATTTGAGATTGCTCATTTTTATTATTAGGCAACCATGTCTAACATCGTCCCGGCTATTGGAAAACCAGCCCCACAATTCAAGGGAATGGCTGTGGTCAATGGAGAATTCAAAGAAATTAGCCTGGCTGATTACAAGGGGAAATATGTCGTCTTTTTTTTCTACCCTCTAGATTTGTAAGTATAAAATTAATCAATAGATTAAAAATTGCATCTATAACTTTTACAATCTGGGACTTTTTAAAATCATGGAGCTTTTATATTTAGTTATTATATTAGACGTCAAAGTGAAAGTCCGGTTAAGTACTTTTTATCACGTAAACTTGTCATGGCCTAAAACTTATGCCAGCATACCGTGGTTTATGACTCCCATCGATATGACAATGGAACTCATATATCGGAGGCAACGCTGTAGCGTTGCCTATAGTAAAGGCCGTAGGCTCCAATGTTGTTTTTTGTTGTTGTTTTTTTCCAGAGGCACTTCATAGGGAATGGGTCGTCGTATAAACTTCGGAGGGGCTCATTCGATTGGAAATTGGAAGTTCTAGTGCCCTTTTTAAGAGTCAAAAGTAATAGGAGGGCAACTAGCTCCCTCTCCCCATACTCTTTTTTCCCAAGTGCATCGACAAAAATTTTTAGATAGCCGTCTTGTAAAAAATAGTTAAAAGATGATATAACAAAACTCTGGTGTCGATACACCCCCCCCCCAGGGCCCGGAGGCAGGTGTTGTAAGTTATACCCTGGGGGTATATATAGCATTCTTATATAAGGATGCTCGTATAAACTTCAGAGAAGGCTCACTTGATTGGAAGTAGAAAGTTCACTTTTTAAGAGTCAAAAGAGATTGGAGGGCAACTAGCCCCCTCTCCGCGCCCTTTTTTCCTCAAACCCATCTAATAAGTATCCCAACTTTGAGATAGTCATATGTTTTTAAATAGTTCAAAAGAAAACTCCGGGGTCGACACAACTCCCCAGGGCTGGGGGGCAGGCGTTATAAGTTATGCCCTGGGGTTTTATACGGTTTTATGGAAGGGTGCTTGTATAAACTTCAGAGACGGCTCACTTGATTAGAAATTGAAATTTCTAGTTCAGTTTTTGAGATTCAAAAGGGATTGGAGGGCAACTAGCCCCCCCTCACGCTCCTTTTCCCCAGATGTATTCGATAAAAATGTTGACATAGCCATATTGCTGAAAATAGTTCAAAGGTCAGATAAGAAAACTTCGGTGTCGATACAACCCCCCAGGGCCCGGGGGCGTGTGTTGTAAGTTATGCCCTGGGGGTATGTATTGTTCTTATGGAAGGGAAGCTCGTATAAACTTCATAGAGAGCTCATTTGATTGGAAATTGAAAGTTTTAGTTCACTTTTCATAGGTCAAAAGAGATCAGAGGGTAATTAGCCCCCCCCCGCCATGCCCCTTTTCCCCAAACCCATCCGATACAAATTTTGAGATAACCATTTTTTTAATAGTTCAAAAATTAGACAACAAAAACTCCGGTGTCGACACAACCCCCGGGCCCCGAGGCAGGCATTGTAATTTATGCTCTGGGAGCATATATGGTTCTTATGGAAGGGATGCTCGTATAAACTTCAGAGAGGGCTCATTTGATTAGAAATTGAAAGTTCTGGTTCACTTTTTAAGAGTCAAAAATGATTGGAGGGCAACTAGCCCCTCCCCCCTCCACGCCCTGTTTCCCTCTAGCCCTTCCGATAAGAACTTTGAGATAGCCATTGTTTTAAAATAGTTCAAAGATTATATAACGAAAACCCTGAGTTCGACACAATCCCTCAGAGCCCCGGGGGAAGGCGTTTTAAGTTATACCCTGGGGGTATATATAGTTGTTGTGGAAGGAATGCTTGTTTAAACTTCGGAGAGGGCTCATTTGAATTGAAATTGAAAGTTCTAATTCACTTTTTAAGAGTCAAAAAAGAACGCAGGGCAACTAGTCCTCCCACGCCCTTTTTTTTCCCCAAACCCATCTGATACAAATTTTAATAACTGTTTTGTATATAGATCAAAGGTCAGATAATAAAAACTCTAGTGACGACATAACTCATCTGGGTCTGGGGCAAGTGTTTTAAGTTATGCCCCTGAGGCGTATAAGGTTTTTATTTAAGGGGTGGTCATATAAACTTCGAAGTTAGCCCATTTGATTGGAATTTGGAAGTTCTAGTTACTTTTTTATTAGTCAAAAGTTAACGGAGGGCATCTACCCCCCCCTGAAAGAAACACACTTTCCTCCAAATGCACAAAATGAACATTTTCAGATAGCCAGTTTGTTTGAGTTAGTCCAACGATAAGAAAACAAAAACCTCGTTATCAACATTCCCCCCCCCCCCCAGAGCCAGGGGAAGGGTTGCAGCATGTAAGGTTTTTATGGAAGAGGTGGTGGTATAAACTTTGGACTCAAATGATTAGAAATCGAAGTTCTAATTCACCTTTTAAGAGTCAAAAGCGATCCGATTGCAACTAGTCCTCCCTCCCTCACAACTTCTTTTCCCCAAATGCGTCCAATCGAATATTTTATCTAGCCCTTTTATTCAAAATAGACCAAAGATTATATAACAAAATCTCGAGGAATAAAACCGCTCCCCTCCCAGAATCCTGCGGGAAGTGTTATTAAATGTGCCCTCGGGGCATAGAAAGTTTTTTATGCAATGGATGGTCGTTTAAACTTCAGAGGGGGTTTATTCGTGCGTAAATCAGAATTTCTAGTGCCTGTCTCAAGAGCCAAAAGTGATCGAAGGGCGATTAGCCCCTCCCCCCAAGGCCTTCTTTGTCCAAATGCATCCAATCAATATTTTATTCAAATAGTTGAAAGATCAAATAAGAAAAGTTTCGGGTCCCATACACCCCCCCCCCCCCGACAGCCCGGGAGCAAGTGTTCTAACCTATGCCATATAAGGTTTTATGGAAGGGGTAGTTCTATGAACTTCAGAGATGGGTCGTTTGACTGGAAATTGAAAGTTTTAGTTACCTTTTTAAGAGTCAACAAAAGTGATCGGGGGATATCTACCCCTCCCCCATACGCCGTTTTCCCCAATACATCCGATAAAAAATTTTAGATAGCATTTTTGTTCAGAATAGTCCAAAATTCAAATTACTATAAATTAGGGGGTTGAGAAATCCTCCATTGAACCCGGGACAAGAATTGTAGCTTATGTAAGTTGTAAGTTCTTAAGAATTGAAAGTGATCAAAAAGTAATAAGCTGTACCCCCCCCCTCCCTTGTGCCTTTTTTCACCAAATGTATCTTGCAAAATTTTGAAATAGCCATTTTGTTCAATAGTCTAAAATTCAAATTACTGTAACTTAAGGGTGAAGAAATCTTCCCTAGCCCTGGGGCAAGGGTTATATCTTACGTCAGTTGCCCATTATTAGAATAGTAAGCTCTGGAGAAGGGGTGGTCGTATTAACTTTGTAGGGGGCTCATTCTATCATAAATTGAAACTTCTAACTATTTTTAAGAGTCAAAAGTGATTCTGACCAACTAGCCCACGCCTCACTTTCCCAAAGCGCATCCAGTCAAAATTTGGAGATAGCCATTTTGTTCAAAATAGTTCAAAGGCCAAATAACTACACTTGTGTGGTTGATTCCCCCAGCCCCGGGGAAATGGCTCTGAGTTACGGACCTTAATTATTGTTACTTTGATACTTAGTTTGCTTTGATGCTTGGATTCAGTGATTTGCGTGGTAACTTCGATTTACGGTTTAAGGGTTGTAAGTTGTGCAAGTTGCTTATTGTTACTTTCTTTACTTTGATACTTTTGTACTTTGATATTGTTGCTTTTAATTTAGTTTTACTACATCGATGAAAGTTTCAATCTTATTTTGAAATAAGGAGTTTTTTTTAAAACTTGAAAGTTATTTGCAATCATAAAACGAACAAAATTAATTAAAAAAAATCTTTCCGAAAAAATTTTTCACGATTTTTTTCCGAAAGAATTGGGTTATGTACTTCTAATGAATTGTGTCTTCCTACAAGCAAGAGTATGGCTATTGCCGATTTTCCTAACTGTAAAAGTATCATTCTCTTACTTAAATAACCAATTCTCTTGCTTAGAATTATCATGCTCATACTTCAGTGGCTACAAAGTTCTGCCAAATTAGTTTATCTGTTTTTGATTATAATAATTGGGAGAATAGAATTCAAAGACAAGTGAGAATTGGATTAAGGATCGGTTTTTAGACCACGGTCGTCTTCATGGAGTAGGGCTTATGTACTTCTAATGAATGATGTCTTCACTACAAACAAGAGTATGGCTACTGTCCGTTTCCCAAACGGTAAAAGTATCATTCTCTTACTTAAGTGGCTACAAAGCTTTACAAAATTAGTTTGCCTCATATTATGGCACTTGGTATTAACCAAGTGGCATATAGCAATCGCAAATTATGTCGGTCTGTCTGTCGGTCCCGGTTTTGCTACTTCAGGCACTTTCAGGTAAGTTAGGACGATGAAATTTGGCAGGCGTATCAGGGATCGGACCAGATTAAATTAGAAATAGTCGTTTTCCCGATTTGATTATCTGGGGAGGAGTGGGGGGGGCCCGTTAATTCGGATAAATAGAAAAATTGAAGCATTTTTAACTTACGAATGGTTGATCAGATCTTAATAAAATTTTATGTTTGGAAGGATATTGTGTCTCATAGCTGTTATTTTAAATCCCGATCGGATCTGGTGACATTGGGGGGGGGGGGGGTAGGGAAGGGGGAAACCTAAAATCTTGGAAAACACTTAAGAGTGGAGGGATCGGTATGAAACTTGGTGGGGAAAATAAGCACTAGTCCAAGATACATGATTGACATAACCGAAACGGATCAGCTCTCTTTGGGGTAGTGGGGGGGGGGGGTTAATTCTGAAAAATTAGAAAAAATAAGGTATTTTTAACTTACAAACGGGTGATCGGATCTCAATGAAATTTGATATTTAGAAGAATATCGTGTCTCAGAGCTCTTATTTTAAATCCCGACCGGATCTGGTGACATTGGGGGGAGTTGGGAGGGGGAAACCTAAAATCTTGGAAAACACTTAGAGTGGAGGGATCGGGATGAAACTTGGTGGGAAAAATAAGCACAAGTCCTAGATACATGATTGACATAACCGGAACGGATCCGCTCTCTTTGGGGTAGGTGGAGGGGGTTAATTCTGAAAAATTAGAAAAAATGACGTATTTTTAACTTACAAAATGGGTGATCGAATCTCAATGAAATTTAATATTTAGAAGGATGTCTTGTCTCGAAGCTCTAATTTTAAATCCCGACCGGATCTGGTGACATTGGGGGGAGTTTGGGGGAGGAACCTAAAATCATGGAAAACGCTAAGATTGGTGGGATTGGGATGAAACTTGGTGGGAAAAACAAGCAGAAGTCTTAGATACGTGATTTACATAATTGGAACGGATCCGCTCTATTGGGAGGGGGGGGGGGTTAATTCTGAAAAATTAGAAAAAATGACGTATTTTTAACTTACGAAGGAGTGATCGGATCTTCATGAAACTTCATATTTAGAAGGACCTCGTAACTCATATCTCTTATTTTAAATCTCAACCGGATCCAGCGTCATTGGTTGGGGGCAGTTGGAGGAACCGGAAATCTTAGAAAATACTTCAAGCGGAGAGATCAGGATGAAACTGGATGGCAAATATAAAAACCTGTCTATGATACGTGACTGACATAACCGGACCGGATCTTCTCTCTTTGGTGGAGTTGGGGGGGGGGGGGGGTAATTTTGAAAATTGAAGTAATGTGTAACATACGAAAGGGTGACCAGATCTTAATGAAATTTGATATTTAGAAGGATCTTGTGCTTTAAAATTCTAATTTTAAATTCCGACCAGATCCTGTGACATTGGGGGGAGTTGGAGGGGGAAACCGGAATTCATAGAAAACGTGAAATTTGGGGTATTTTTATTTTACGAATAGGTGATTGGATCTTAATGATATTTGATATTTAGAAGGAATTCATGTCTCAGAGCTCTTATTTCAAATTCCGACCAGATCTTTTGACATTGGGGGGAGTTGGAGGGGGAAATCTTGGAAAACGCTTCGAGTGGAGGAATCGGGATGAAGCTTGGTGGATAGAATAAGCAAATTTCCTTGATACGTGATTGACGTAATTGTACTCGATTCGCTCTCTTTGGGTGAGTTGGGAGGAGGGGTTCAGTGATTTGGCGAGTTTGGTGCTTCTGGACGTACTAGGGCGATGAAAATTGGTAGGCGTGTCAGGGAGCTGCACAAATTGACTTGATAAAGTCGTTTTCCCAGATTCGGCCGTTTGGGGGGCTAAAGGGAGAGGAGAAATTAGAAGAAATTAGGTATTTATAGCTTACGAGTGGGTGATCGGATCTCAATGAATTTTGATATTTAGAAGGACATCGTGACTCGGAGCTCTTATTTTAAATCCTGACCGGCATTAAGCGTCTGATTCGTAGTGCAATTCAAATTTACGTCGACCAGTCATTTTTAACTTTTCCGTGTTTGATGGTGTTCTATCAGTGCGGATGAAGTTTTCGTTTCATAATTTGACTTTAAAATTGACTTTGACTCAAAATTGACTTTAGCGTTGTACCATGTAAGGCCTTTTTGTAGTTTATACTTCAGTAATTTTGTATTTAGTGATTTGCGCTTGTTAAATTTTTCAACAGTGTGTATAAAAATTAGATTGCCACTATTCTGTCAAACTGTTGGCTTGAATACAGTACATAATTGATTCACTTATGGAAACATAGTGAGAATGTATGCCAGTTTCGAAAAGAGTAATAAATATTATTATGTTTTATAATAATAATAATGATATGATAAATAATAATAAATAAATTTAGAATTGGGCTTGCTTGAATCCCCTGCACGCATTAATACCTGCATACACATTTGTATTTTTTCGCTTGTTTTGTGTATGTCACCATGGCCCAATTGAACTTTCGTGTGAATAAATCTATCTATCTATCACAGCGTGGTAACTTAAGTAGCGCAAAAAATTTCGATTTTATTTTTGAATTCCAAATAAAAATTCGGTTGAAGAAGCTAATGAAAGCATTTAACATACCAAACAGTGTTTCAAAAATGCAATTGAAAAAATTCTTCAAGAATACTGTTCTTGGAAAAATCTGGAAGAAACTTTAGGCTGCGTTCACTTGCAGCCAAAATCGTTATTTTGTTTTATTTTGCCATGTGTTCTATTCTAAGAAGACGTCGATAAAAATACTGCTATGACTTTCTTTCAGTACATTTGTCTGTCCCACCGAGATTATCGCCTTCTCAGACAGAGTTAAAGAGTTCCGTGATATTGGTGTCGAAGTCATTGGTTGTTCAACAGACTCGCACTTCAGTCATTTCGCATGGTAAGACACGGAACCTTAATCATGTTTTTCTCTGCACTCCCTCTCTGTCTATCTATCAACTCTTTCTCGCTCCTGTCGTTCCTCTCTCTCTCTCTCTCTCTCTCTCTCTCTCTCTCTCTCTCTCTCTCTCTCTCTCTCTCTCTCTCTCTCTCTCTCTCTCTCTCTCTCTCTCTCTCTTTGTTTTTGTCCTCTCTTTCTCTATGTTGACAGTGTTGGTCTGTTCGTTTTTAGATTTTTGTATTAATAATGTATTTCTAGAGTATTTTTAGTAGTTTTAATCTTTTACAAAACACAAAATTCTACGTATATGAATTTGTTTGTTGTGTGCTCTGAATAATTTTCACTTTACTTTAGGCTCATCAGTTTGTTTTTGTTTAGTTCCTTGTAGTTCGACATATTTTTCTGTGGAAATTGTATTAGAATATAAATTAGAATATTGGAAAATACATTAATAGAATATAGTTAGGTAGTATATTAGGTAGTATATATACTACCTAATGTTAGGTAGTTTGGATTAGTTGGTGTCAAGGCAGAACCACGAATCTCGGTTTTGTAAAATTTTTCAGAGGATGAAAAATTGAATAATTTAAAGGGTAATATACTTACGACCTTGAAAATTTTAGACTAGATAGGACGTTTTTAGTCAAGGGTCCAAATAAACAGGGAATAACTTTTCCCTGTTTCTGTTGCTTACTTTTAGTGAAAATCACCAAACTTGGCTTTGTCCTGTTGCTCCACCATTACCCTAGTGGAAAAGCTGACAAGTCAAAACCACGTATAATGGATGCTATATTGAGACTTGTTTATGATACAATTAGCAAGTTACTTCGAATCAACCTTGGACTTTGTATCTCCCTAGCATGTGATCAAATTTTCAGTCTTCGTGTTGTTCGAGTTCTTATATTCGGATCGATGCTGTGATGTTATGGGAATCCTCCCCTTGGTCAGGTTCCTGTCGACACCCATTCTTATCCCCCTGCATTTTCAGCCCAACAATTAATAAACCCTTCCCGATTACATACTCCCCCGCCTTATCCCTTGTTATCTCCTCCTCCTCTCCGTATACAGAAGTCCTATTTCCTTCCCCCTTACAGTATGCTGCCCCATACCCTCCCTACTCCGCTGCAAACCAGCAATTTCTTGACGGACATGAATCACTATTCCCACCCAGCCCCCCTTTCCCAGCACCTTACGAAACCCCAGCCCATTCGTTTTATCCCTCGTGCCTACCCTGTAAACGTGACTCAGGTCTGAGATTTTTTGCGTCCAATAATTGTCATATAATAAGTCCTCGTGCTTCGTCCATATCCTTGCCCGTCCCCCCACATCCAAATCCACAAAACAAATCCTTCTCTTACCCCTCTCCTCCAAAGCATAATAAAATTAAATTAAAACCCTACCCCCCAGGAAATTCTCAAACCCATCAAGTTTCCCTGTCGCGATTCCCCAATCGGTTTGTTTTTCCTAAACTTTTAGTTACTAATGCTGAAAGTCTTAATTTTGAAAAGCTTACTGAACTCGAGGTGGTTTCAGAATCACATTTGATAGATATTATAGCTGTTACTGAAGTTCAATCCCATGACCCAGGGTCCCTACACCTGACAAATTATTCAGAGTTTATTAAACTCCGTCCTTCAGACCACCCACTCGGGAAAAAAGGTGGCGGAGTTCTGTTTTTTACTAAGAGTCACCTTTACCCAAAGGTTATTCAAGTCCCTAATTTATCCGAGTATGATCAAATCCTCTGGCTAAGTGTTAGACCAAAAGTACTCCCTCGTCCATTTAGTATTATTGCAATAGCTGTTTTCTATTATTCCCCAAATCAAAATATCGAGTCAAAACGTAATTTTGTCCAGCAATTACAGGCAAGTGCTGATTTTGTTATTTCTAAGTACCCCAATGCTGGCCTTTTTTTAGTTGGCGATGCCAACGACCTTGAAATGGATTCCTTTTGTGCTTCACTTAAAGTAAAGCAAATTGTTAAAACACCGACGACTCGGGGAAATACCTCTCTTGATGTTATTTTAACTAATATGTATAATTTTTACAGCCCTCCCTCAACTTTGCCCCCATTATGTGGGAGTTATCATTTTTCCATTCTTTTGTCCCCCTCCTCAACTTTTAAGCATACTTTCTCAAAGACTTATAGCACTTACCGCCCCCTTCAAAATTCTGGTCTTCTTTCTTTTGGTATGTGGCTGAGTACTGAAGATTGGTCCGACATTTATAGTTTACAAAACCTTGATGAGAAAACAGCCACGTTTCATAAAAAGCTAATTGATAAATATCAAATTTGTTTCCCAGAAAAAAGGTTTAAAAGGTGCTCAAGTGACAAACCCTTTATTAATCAAACAATAAAAACACTAATTAGAACCAAATTGAAGCTGTTTAAGAATGGTAAACTCGATCAAGCCAATATATTAAGAAAATCAATTAAAAGAGAAATTCGTAAATTGGCACGATCATACTACAAAAATAAGATCGAAGAATTGTTCACTAATAAGCCAAAAAACTGGTATTCCGAGGTTAAAAAGCTATGTGGCAGGAGTCTTGACCAGCTTTATTTCAACTTACCAGAGCCCCCTGATGTTACTGCAAATAATCTAAATAAATTTCTCGCTTCCATTGTCCAGAGCCTTCCAGCATTGCCAATCCAATTATCAACAGAAGCCCCATCCCTCTTTTTCCCGACTGTTTCCCCGTCTGAGATTGAAAGAAGAATTGATAAACTAAGAAAGACAAGTGTTTGTCCTTTGGATATCCCGTTTCCCCTTATTAGAGCCTTCGGTGTCTTCCTGTCTAAGCCCTTGTCTGTCCTGTTTAACGAAATTACTAAGTCTGGGCAAATTCCAACAATTTGGAAACAGGGTTTTATTACCCCTTTGAAAAAGAAAAATGGAAAGCCTGGCTTTGATGGTGTTCGGCCTATTACGCTTACTCCTATTTTTTCAAAATTGTATGAAGGATTCCTTGCAGATTTGCTAAAGGAAAAAGTCCTACCTCTTACTGACCTGAAACAATTTGGAAACCTAAAATCAACTTCTACTTCCCACTACCTCGTTTCTCTTATTGACCACATCGGGAAAATCCTCGAAAAACCTAATTCCTGGCTAAACTTAATTTCTATTGACCTTCAGAAAGCCTTTGACCTTGTTAACCACAATATTTTAATTGAGAAACTAGAAAGCGAGTTCAATATCGATCCCTTACTGGTAAAATTGGTTGCCTCATTTGTAGCAAATAGATCACAGGTGGTTAAATACCAGAACCATTACTCAAATCCTCTCCCTATCTACAATGGCATACCCCAAGGAACTCTCCTAGGCCCCCTCCTTTTTTCAGTCATGGTTAACAGCCTTGCGAAGGAAGTTCCTGACCGTTGGAAATTTGTTGATGACCTAACGATTGTTGAAAGTTGCTTCAGAAATTTAATAAGCGACCCTATGAGTATTCTCAATGAAATTGGAAGTGAGGCTTTGGACCTAGATATGACCGTAAACCCCTCTAAGTCCATGATAATGCCGATTTGTTTCCTCAAATCCTCGCCCTGTTTTCTTAATCCTATCCCTCCTGAAATTTATGCATCCTCGGTTAAATTACTTGGAGTCACAATTTCGTCAAATTTAAAGTGGGATATCCACGTTAAAGATATCATCCATAAAGCTAATGCGTCTATCGCCCTCCTTAAGCTCCTAAATAAATATAGCGTCCCCCCTTCTCACTCCTTAAGGTTGTACACGTCGTTTGTCCGTCCGCATCTTGAATATGCTTGTCCAGTTTGGCACCCTGGCATCTCCCGTGAAGAATCAGACAAAATTGAGTCAATACAAAAAAGAGCCTTGCGAATAATTTTCAAAGAAGGCAAGGTGCCTTACTCTCTGTTCCTAAAAAAAGCTAGTTTGGAAACCCTTGAGCGAAGGAGGTCGTCGTTGTGCCTCCGTTTTTCAAAAAATGCAATAACGAACCCTCGGACGGCAAGTATTTTCCCCAAACGTCACTCACCATCCAGATTACGACAGCCTCGAGCTGTTTCTGAGCCCATCCCAGTTTTGTCCCCCATTCGTTGCGTTACATCCAGATATAAAAAAAACCTTTGTCCCCTTCATCACAGAAAAAATAAATAAAATAGCCAACTAGTTTCGCCTCCCCCCGTTTTTTTTTTCTCTTTCATGTGAGGTGCTTTAGGTCGTTGTTTGTTTGATTCGTTTGTTCCCACCGATTGTTTATATGTTCTCTTTTAATCCTATTCAACGCTAATTTTATCTCACTCCTTTAGTTTTGTTTTACGACTTACCTTTTCAACTTTCTGACATATTGCCGTTTAATTTTTTCTTTTTTTTGACAAATGAATGGCTTTGCCTTTCTGATTTAGTTGTCTTTGACATTGTTTAACCAGTTTTTTAGTTGTTGTGCTATTTTTATGATTTGTTTTTATTTTTATGGTTTTATGACTCTGGAATGCGAATTCCGGAATGCGTCCCTCGGGGCTTGTGATAGTTATTTTTTGAAATTAAATATCTTATCTTATCTAAGAACATTAATCCCTCACATAGTTGAAATTTTAAATTAATACCCCCCCCCCTTTTTTTTTTCTTTTTTTTCTCACTCCACTCTTATCTTATAGTTTGAGTGTTTATTTTGCAATTGCAAACTTTGTAATTCTTGGTAGCTACATTTTTGTTTAAATTTGTTTTCCCTGTTTTAACTTTACGACTTTTTATCGTTTGACTTTTTATTGATTGCAATTTATGATGTTGTACTGACGCTGAAGTGCGAATTCGGCCCTTTTGGGCTTGTGATAGTCGCTTTGTTGAAATAAATATTATCTTATCTCTTACTTTCTTTCCACGAAGATGTATTAAAGCATTGTTTTTCACTTCGGAAATGTCGGAGTAGATGTAGATGTAGTACTGATGTACTGATAAAAAGTACAGATGTCGAAGTAGATGTAGAAGTAGATGTCTCTATAGACAAGCCGACTTTTACTAGCTCTGCGTTTGCGTAGCTCCAATGATATGGGTGCCTTTATGGAACCGTTCCTAACGGAGTTTGCTCAATGAAACTCCGGTTGAGCATATCTCATAGAGGTTTTGTGCTACCCATTCATTCTTCCAGGCATGGCAGTTAGTTACAGTGTCAAAGGAAAACAACCTCAAAATGGAACGGATCGCACTTGGCTGTGTGGGGTATCATATACTACTGCAAACACAAAAACAAGAAGAACAATAGGGAATTTCTCAAGACAGTGGGAAACAAATTAGAGTGAATATTTCGGCCCATGTCCAAGGGCTGTCCTCAGCAATACAAAAACATATAAGAAGAAACAACTTACAACAGGATAAAATCAATAAAACTAAAATGAAAAACTGAACTACTGACTTATGCATCATGTGATGCATCATTATGTGATCCCTTTTGCATCAGTATGACAAACCATTTTGCATCTTCCGAGCGTGTCGCTAAGCATTACAAGATACTTGATGGTTTCGGTTTTGCTCTTCGGAGCAAAAACGAAATGCCTATGAGCTTTACATCTCTGCTATCAATTTTCTTGATCCAGCTGCTCAGACAACTTGCAAACTCATTAAAAATTATTAGTAGAAAATGTAACCTCGACATAAAAATCTAAATTGATTTTTCTGAAGAAAAAAACAAAGCGTGAATCCCAATTATTGTCTTTTCTTTTGTTTTTGGTAGCCTACTTTTTTCACATGCCTACTGTTTTGAAAGTAATACTTTAAACAATTTGCCAAAAAAAAAAAAAAAAAAAAACTATTAGTGATAGTGCGTGTTGTGACTGATAGTGGGTTTGGTGCAACAACGCTTCCAGACGAGCTACTAGGAGAGGCAGCAAGTACTGCTAAAATTTGATTTTTGCCTAGGTGTAAACAAAGATACATCTATCATTTTCCTTCTAGGCTTTGTATGCTGAGAGGCTTTAGCTGTTGCTCCAGAAGAAAAAGCAAGGTTGATTACTTTCTGGGCATCAGGATCCAAAGCGTGTCAGTTGGTACTGTATGTGCTAGGTCCTGAATAAGTTAATGCGCACATTCAGCATGTATTTGATCACTTTTGGTTGTTTTGTCGCGGCTTTAACCCAAATTGGTATTTAAATCAACAGTAGTCTGCAGTACAGACTCCGACTTCCCTCTTAACTGTCTTCAACTCAACGTCTTTGCCTGGCGTGGGCCGATAGGTTTTTGCCGAACCCTCCCTCGCAGCGCTTTTATTTTTCCGCCGACACCTTCTCTAAACAGATCCACGATACATTTTGCGACGTTGCCAACATATGTTTGTGACATACGGGGCTTTTACGCTAGCTTTATCTCAGGCTATTCAAAGCAGGATTTATCGAAGAATCAATGTTTATTATATGGTTTTGCTGTGACATCGTCAAATTATCTTTTTGGTATTATTATTTAGAGCAAAATGTAAAAGCATTTGTTTGTAATTCATGTTTCAGATCACCGTTTATTCAATAGCTTTTTGGTGGGAAGGGGGGGGGGGGGATTTCTTACTAGGAAAAATATAAATGGATTAAGTTTGCAGATATTTATTATATTAGGCCATCATCATATATAGAATAAGATTTGTTCATTAAGTTTTTATCTCTACTAAGAAATGCCGAATTTTCACTCGATAAAAAAATAGAAGGACCAAAAACAATAATTGTCTAGGTTTTCCCCTGCTATTTCTCAAAAGTAAAGAATTAAATCAAGTAAGACTTAACCAGCAGCAGAAAATATGCGAAAAAAGGACCGTAAATTGCAAAAAGGCGGATAAGATCACGGAATCAGCCAAGACTTAATTTATTTTTATTTTTCGATTTAGATTAATTTTGCGCTAATTTTTAAAAGTTCTCTTGTTTAAGAATAGCAGCAAACACATATTTTTGAATATGCAGCAATGGAGGTATAAACTGCGTCACTACCACCCCTCCCACGGTAGTTTTATCCTTACGTCAGTTTGTTTTGTTACACAAGAAACTAGTCTTTCATCTGACTTAAATTTTCATAGTTCTTTGTGATTTTAGGATAAATTCTTTGTGATTTGTGATTTTAGGATAAATACTTTGTGATTTGTGATTTTAGGATAAATACTCCACGAAAACAGGGTGGTCTTGGAAATATGGATATTCCACTCTTAGCTGACAAGAATTGCAGTGTTGCCAAATCTTATGGAGTTTACTTAGAAGAGGAAGGTGTAACGTTCCGTGGCCTTTTCATCATTGATCCAAAACAAAATCTTCGTCAAGTCACCATCAACGACCTCCCAGTTGGTCGCTCCGTTGATGAAACACTTCGTCTTGTTCAAGCGTTCCAGTTTACTGACAAACATGGAGAAGGTAAATATTATAATTGAACACTAACCCTTTTTAAGCGGTCGTTTGATCTCATGGAATGTGTATCGAGATTAATACCATAGCCTTGTCTTAGTGGAGATAACTTCGAAGACCACACTGCCTTTCCATGACGAAAGTAAAACAGTTCAAAATAGGGATGAAACCTTTTTATTGACAGTAAGCAGATATAAAATTTCTTAACTGGATATTTCGAACACATATACAGTGTTCATCATCAGCAGTAAAACTGTTTTTATCAGCAGTAAAAGTGTTCATCAAAACCCTATTTTGAGCTGTTTTACTTTTGTCTTAGTGGAGTTAAAAGTCTCCCACGTGTGTATGTTCTTTCGTTCCTATGGGATATCAAATAAAAGAGATAGTCGTTGAAAATAGGGAACAAGCTCTTTTGATCGCTAGTTCTGAATTCAAGTGCCTTTTTTAGCGGCTAGAACCAATCAGAGGACAATCTGCTGACCCGCCAATGTCCTGGCATCCCCTAAATGCCACATGATTTGAGACTAAAAAAAAAAACAATTTTTGTCACAACTGTAAAAAATAATAATAATAATAATAATAATGCGTCTCCGGGCGTGTAATGATAAGTGCAGTATCAGGTTGGGGCGTCAGATGAGTTGGGGCGAATGCCCCAACTCATTTCAGTAACCAATTTATAATAGAGGCTTCATAGAACGATCTCAATAGTCGAACATATTACACTTTAATGAAATATGGGTCATACAGGGGTTTTCAATGTATTGAGTCTCAAAGGTCCTCCCATCAACTCCTAAATTCGGGGATTATTTAAGGAAAAGTCTTAAAGTGTTACATTTTAATCTTAAAAAATCATTTAGACACAAGCAGTAGACAAAGGGGCGTAATGGTCCCATTTTACCCCTTCAGTGGAAATTTAGTCTTTATAAATCTTGTCAAAACTAAGATAAGTCTGCATAATTCAAGTATCCACAGAAACTGACCACTTGATTTGAGAAAATTAGCTCCAACTTTGCCCCCCCCCCCCCAAGACTTTGACAAAATTACGGCACTTCTAGGCAAATAGACTTATTTTTGGTCCTACATGCATGGTGTACTAAAAGCTTCCTTACGATTGGGATTAGTGTGACCATACAATGATTGGTCAAATGATTATGTAATTTCTTTAGTGTTACTGATACAACAACCTATGTTTTCCTAGTGAAACGTTTTGGACTACATACTTACTTACTTACTTAAGACTAGACACAGGGTATTCAGCCCAACTCGGCATTACGAAGCTGCTGGATTGAATGTTTCCATGGAGTTCTGTGATTGGTCGAAGAAATTCCATTCACGCCTTGTCCCAATTGTGACCATGCTTTCGGAATCCCCCAAACGATTCGACATCCTTTCTGACGACGTTATACCAAGATTTCATCTGGCCACCTTTTTTTTCTTTTTTCTTTTTTTCTTTTTTTTTCACGAAGAAGCGGGGGCTACATAGTACCTGGCGTGCGGGAGTTTCTTCCGTGCGCCTCATTCCGTGACCTAGCCATTTGAGATGTCTTTTTTTGATCATGATGGAAATATCACGCTTTTGTTCGCGCAATTTCATTAGCCGTCCGTCATTTCATCAATCGTCATATTTCGTGGAACACAAGTTCCAGGTCGCTATCTTTAGGCTTCGAATGCTCGAGCTGTACCATAGTTTCACCTCTCTATAAATAGCCAAGATTCATGAACGGCATTTTGTTTTTTGCTGTTTTTAAAGCCACATTTGTCCTACAAAAATGGAAAAATGAAAAGACCAGTCCCTGATTTGAATAGCTTGTAGCAACACTAATCTCATTTTAGCTTACCAGACCTTAGATTCTCAAGAGCCAGGAATGGCGTATAGGGCGTCTAGGAATCCTTGCCAGATATCACGGAGCTGAGCTGTTGCCCTGACGTCCTCCCACTGTGGTTGAAGAGATGTTCCCCTCTTCAGACCCGAGCTTGTTTATCGTAATTCAAACAGTAGGTTGTACAAAAAATGTGGTTCAATCCAGCTTTCTTGGGCTATAGTGAGAAAAAGGCTGAGATGTCTAGGGCACGTTCTGTGGATGAAGGATGACAGGTTGTCGGAAAGTAGGTCGTCCGTGGTTGGGGTAAAAGGAAGTCATAAGGAAAGATTTAAGGGAAATGGGAACTTCCTAGGAAGATGTAAAGATTGGGGCTTTTAATTGAGTGGAATGGAGGAGGAGCGTCCGTAGCTATGTCGAGCTCAGGTGGCTTGGGGCTGCGGTGAGTTGTTAGTAGTAGCATAAGTTTGTATCTTTTGCGAGATTCATATTGAAGATGGTGAAACATTTCTTGCTTCTCCCCAGCACCACCACATTTTACCACAAGATGATGCAGTGAATAGCCTAACCAGGTCAAAGCTGAAATCAAACCCCATTAAGTTTAAGACAAACCAATATAGAAGGGGGTTCGTTCCCTATTTTGTGGAAGCCTATAACAAGTCATAGTAATTTAATACATGTAAATGTGTTTTTATTGTTTTTAAGTTAGAGTATGTCTAAATAAACCCAAGTCTTAAGTTTTAAACTTCTATCTTTTTTTTTTATTTAAAAGATTGTGTCTTAAATTTCTAGTCTCGCCAGTCAGTCGAAATTCTATCTGTAAAAGTTCAAAATTGTTCTCTTTATAAAAGTATTGAGATCGGCATTAGTCGTGTGTAATTCTGATTTTACTGCAAGTGTAATTATAATGTAATCCTGGCATAAGCTAAGACGAACAAAAATCAATGTAAAAAAAGAATAAAATCAAGTTTGAATATTGAATTTGATAACGTAATTATAAAAATATGTAGAACAATGAACACAAGGAGTCTAACCTAAAGAATTAGAAAAATGGAGCAAAAATATTCTGTTGTTATGTTTTCGGTCTGAATGTGTTTACACGCTCATTTTGATTTTACATACATGGCAGTATATAGGTTTCCTTACTTGTTGTTCTTTCATAACCAAAATAAGAAATACTCATAAGCAAGGGCACATCCAGGTTTTTGGTCGAGGGGGGGGGGTTAACAAAAAACTTCGAAAAACGCCTCAATTTTGTTTATATGCATTTTTGTTAGGTTTTTATGTGTCGGACAGTTTGGGGGGGGGGTCAGACCCTCAGTCCCCTGGATACGGCCTTGCTCATTTGGATGTGTTGTTATTCTCAATGTAGCTCATGTCATTGTGTGAGGGTATCTTAGAGTCTTGAGTCGTTTCTTCTGCTTGGAAGCTTGGGATGTCGTCTGTAAATGTTGTGGCTTGTTTGTTTACGCGACCTGCTCCTAGAGAAAATTTAACTGAAAACGGACTGGATATAAAGCTTTAAAGCTCTTCCAATGAATCCTCAAAGACCTTAGTGAATTAATATTCGGTCATCCTCGCTTCCATGTCTACATCACAGTAACGAACTTTCAAGCTTGTTCAATGGTACTAAATTACACTGGTCTATATATATGTGTTCAACCCACCATATACACTGAATGTCTTCATTTAGTGAGAAGTCATTAAATTGAATTCAGATTGAAATTGAATTAAATTTTAAAATTTAATTGAATTGAATTAAATTGAACTCTGAATTCAGTTTCGATGTTAGAATGTATCTTAACTTTGACTTTTTGTCGTACGTCCTATCTAAAGCATTCTCTTTTGAACTAATTTATAGCTAATTGGATTGTTAATTTCGTAGCCTCATTTTTGAAGCATACATTTGCAGGGTCTGAAGAAGTGAATAGTTCGAACTCGGTTTATTCTGACCAAGTCTTGACGAATAATTCATCAGTTATCAAGTGATGGTCAGTGAATATCCTTCAATGATTAAGGCATATTAGAGACAGTGAGTTGGACTATATGGATGACAAATTAGTGTGATTCATGACAAACATTTCGACCATGTGTTGCTTAATGATCGATTTTTACAGATCGAAGAGCACCTACGCGATCTCAAGAGGAAATCGAAGAGATGGCGCTGCATTCAGAAGACGCGCCAAGAAATGCTAAGAGAATGAAACAAGAGAATACATGCTTAGATAATGCTGTCAATTTAGTGATTGTTAAAAGTGAGAGTGACCCTGATATTTTAGGTATATCGTACCATACAGGAGAAAGTGATGCTGGAGATAGTTTTATTCATGAAATTAATACCTCTGGTGAGGAATTAGGTCCAAGCTCTTCGGGTTCAGTTTTAAATTGGCACTCATATCCAGTGAAGAATGAGATGGAGAATCATGTCTTTTCTAGTAAAAATAACTCAGATGATGAACCATTTCCAGAAGATACGTTTAATTATTCAGGATTAAGACATGCAGTAAGTGAAGGATCTGAGATTGAGAGAGTAGCAGACTTTCAAATATTGCAAGAGTCTGCTAGCAATTATTCAAATGACTGGGACGTCAATTATCCAACGCAGGTTTTTGGTCGTATGAGCAAAGATGATAGAAAACGGAAACGTTTGAAAGGGGAATCCTATTTTACTACTGGCGGCAAATTTGTTGCAGGTAGGCAAGTTGAAATGGTTCCGTGTAAGTGTCCGTTTAAATGTCATGAGAGGATTTCAAATGATCAGGCGAAGGTTCTTTTTGCGGAGTTCTGGAGTCTTGATGACATTGAAAAGAAGAGGAAATATTTGGCCGAATTGATTGACAGCAGTGAAGTCAAAAGACGATGTAAATCAAAGTCAACGGGCAAAGTTGACGGGCAGACTAAGGAGATTCAAAGTCAAAAGACTTCTTCAAAATCTGATCTGCGACGCACTATATCATACCAGTATTTTCTTATGGTGGATAATGTCAGAATCAGAGTTTGTCAAGCCTTTTTCAGAGGTGTACTTGCTGTGACTGAAAAGTTTGTTCGAATTTGTTTGAATAAAAGACGTACGAGTGGGATTTTAGCTGACATGCGTGGAAAACATACTCCATGGAATAAACTAAATGAAGAGGAATTCCATTTTGAAACGATTCCTGTGCAAACTGTTCTGTCTGTTGAAAATCTGCCGCATGATGTAAACGATTCGCAGTCACAGACTAGTTTTTGAGCCAGTTTAAGTCAAGTATGTTTGCGATATCAAACAAGTATATTCTTGCGAAATTCAAACGTGCATAGTGGAGTATTTAATCGGTAAATTTGTGAAAATGTAGTGTCATTTAAGGTGACACACATAGTTATGTGAAAATGGTGATATATTATGCCAGAAAACATAAATTGTACTTCTTCTGAAGAAAGCACCTGGAATCCTTAACAGGCTCCTTTTTGGCTTCCAACGTTCATCTTACATTGCACAAAATACATAATACAATAATCAATTACAATTCAGGACATAATACATAATTTAATTGGATTGCGGATAGTGCAAGTACTCGAGCTGCCGTTTAATTATTCTATAGTGAATTCTTCCAAATTTAAATTAATTTCGTTACTGACTGACTTATTTTGCAATTACTTTTATGATCTGTTCTCTTTATCTATTTATGTTGGCGTGTTTACCAGTTGGGGATATTCGACGCACTCCTTATGAATGCCATTCCAGGGGAAATGTTTTTGTTGTTTCTCTTTGGCTTATTCAAAAAAGCTTTGTAAATTAGTTTACAAAGTCTAAAATCTAAAATTCGAACGTTAAAAAAGGAGGAAAGCAAAATAATTGAGGACCGATAGTTTGAATAACAAAGAGTATTCCTGCATCCTCCCCATATCCAGGATTTGTTTCGAAGGGGGTTTTACAAAAGGATTTTTTTGTTGTGTGGGTTAAAAAAAAAAAAAAAAAAAAAAAACAACTAAAAAACGCATCATTTGTTTATTGTACTGATTTTGTTACGTTTTTTATGAGTCGAGAGGGTTTCAAACACCCTAACCCCCCATTACCTTGTACACAATCTTGATCTTCCACTCTCCTACTTTTGTCTTCCTCATAATATTCCGTTGGTGCTACCATCGCATTTTGACGGCATTGTATTCTCAATTTTCTTCTCTTTTTACATATATAGTTTATATATGATGCCGAAAACCATTCATACTTCATAAGAAGCAGAATAATTGGAGTTAACACATTTTGTATGCAACCCCGCTACACTATACACCCCCCCCCCCAATGTCCAAATATACAGTCAAAATTATATATTTCCCATGTATTCTCCCAATGCATCTCTCATGTTTCAACCCGTGTACCTGTAAATTGATTAAACCCGTGTACTGTAAACTGTGATGAAACAAGATCCGGAAAAACAAGTAACGAGTGGCAGAATGCATTGAAAATATATACTTTGGGCTATATATTTGTGAATTGTGGGGGGGGGCAAAGTATAGCGGTGCTGCATGCACACTGTGTTAACTACAATTATTCTGCATATTGTGAAGTACTAATTGTTTTCATACCTCGTTTCCTTCTCTTAAGGTCCTTCTCTAGGCTTATACCTTAATTGTTTTGTTGTTTTTTAAAAATGCTCTTTTTTTCAAAGGACGAAACTTTTCTTTCCTGGGGAAATATCCTTCGAATTCACCTTAAACGCTGTTACTGATTTCTGATAAAGTTGATGTGAAGGTCTCAGCTATTTATTATTTTACATTTGAAAATTCATCTTCTAGCCTGTAAATGTGGCTGTCTAGCTGGAAAAAAAATACTGCTGTTGACAACTTCATTTTTTTGAAAAAATGATGTCATTCATAAATGATGTCATTTATTTTACTGCTCTTCCTTGCTGTGTTTACATTTTTTAAATCGTTGATCTGTGCTTAATCGTTAAATTCTATTACTCTCTATAAGACATATTGTTCTTATTTTGAATGTGCTGTATGTACAGTTCAAACACTCCACTATTTTTACGACTAGGAAACTGTTCTAACAGTATATTTGAACTTAGAAAGTATGTCTTTGTGAAATGTTTTTGTATTACTCTTTTTTTTCTATCGAAGTTTAGCGTGTCTGTATTTAAACTATGTTGATGATCTTTTAACTACTTCAGTTTTCTAACTCGTCTTTTTCCCCTATAATTAAAAATATTTTGACGCTAATTGTTATTCACTGTCTGTCAAGTAGCCTACGTACTTAAGACAGTTTTATTTAAAAACAAGGAATCACTTTTCAAGTATCAGCTACTCTGCTCTTACTGTGTTCTTGTGACATTATAGCTTAAACAATACACTATTACTACTTTTCCATTGCAGCGCCAAGCCGTGTGAGTTCACGCTCCTCTTCCACCTCAGTATAATCAAAGCATCACTTTTAACACCCTTCCATGAAGTTCAAATCTCCTTTGAATATAAACATCAACAACAAGAAGAACAATAGGGAATTCTTTTCGCAAGACAGTGGAATTTTATGTCTGAATGAATATTTAGACCGTCCCATCTTCAGAAAAACATAAATATATGAAATAAAGAGACTTAAAGGAAAATACGTTAATATTACATTATAAGTAGGGATGCTGGGACTTTTATTTTTTCATTTTAGTTTCAGTGGTTGTATTTTATTGTTAGTCTCATTTCTTTCATATACTTATGTTTTTCTGAGGATGGTCCTCGGACATAGGGTCAAAATATTCATTCAAATAAAGAATTCTACTTTCTTGAAAACAGAATTCCCGATTGTTCTTCTTGTTTGTTCATGTTTATGATGAAAAGACAGTGTGGTTTTCCTCGCTATTTACTCCTTTAAATACTCACTTACAACCTGTTCCTTTTCTGTTTGGGGATGAACCATTATTGCCAGTTGCTTGGTCTAAAGTTGCGCCGGCTAAAAGTGGAAATGCACCGAAAGTTCCATTTTTCTAATGGAAATGTGCCGAATGAACAATTTTTCCCTCAAAATGTGCCGATTCCAAAAATTCATTGCCCAGCCGCCAGAAAAAAGCGCCAAAATGGTGCAAATGTGCTCCATCTGGCCACTCTAGGATTAATGGCTTTTCGTTTGGCCGCCGATAGATGAAAAAAAAAGCACGATCTTTGCCAATCTGCCATCCTTCATCCTGAAAGGATAGCCTAGCCATATTAACCTGTCTTTCAGTATAGCCATTGAAAGTCTAATTGCACCAGTTTTTGCGTGTAACTCATTATTTGATATGCTCTTAGCCGAAGGAGCACCTCAAGCTATTCATATTTATTTTTGTTAAATTTTCACCAGTCCGATAAATGTTTCGGAGAGGGGGCTCAAATCCCTAAGCCCCCCCCCCCTTTTTTTGTGGATACGGCCTTGATAGACTATGTGTATAATTTAAAATCTGTCAAACAAGTACCTAAAATTGAGCATTTCCTCTGGAAAACATTTAACAAATATTCCTCAACTATTTGAAACGCCCACCTTCCTGGACTATTTTTGACCACTGTCTTTACTATGGTTTCTAATATTCAAGTCTAGTTAAGAGGCTCATTTTCCTATCCTTCTAAACTAATTCTGACTGAAAAATGTCATATTCCTTGGCTTTTCTAATTTTTACGTCTTCAATGGATCCACTATCTTTACTAATGATACTGCCCGGTTTTCCAATTTCCTTATTGCCTCATTTCAGTTTTTCATCCTTATTTATTCATATTATAAACTATATATTATATACATTAATTATATATTATAGTTAATGTTAATACTCCGACTATCTCTTCTTGTACTCTTACTTCTCGAAACCTCCAAGAATCTACACATTTCGTTAATTTTTTTTCAGTTTTAATATGAAGTTTCATATCATTTCAGTTTTTCATCCTTAATTATTCGTATTATAAACTACATAGTCATCTAAACATCAATTATATATTATAATTAATGTTAATACTCTGACTACCTCTTCTTGTTCTCTGACTTCTCGAAACCTCCAAGCATCTACACATTTCGTTAATTTTTAGGAGCTTTATTAAATGTTTTGTATCAGCTGAATCAAATACATGTTCATAATCTGTAAAAACGATGACTAGAAAGATCTGATGGCTCAGATAGTTCTCTATTATTAATCTAAGACTGAGAATTAGGTCATGTATCTTCCCTTCTTCCTAAAACCTGCCGTTCCCTTAAGCTGTTTTCTACAGGAATTAAGCTACTGTTAGTTTAATTACATTATTCTTTTTATTTTACCATATTCTTTTCTTTTGGTTCACAGGTGGAAGTCAGAACTTAGAGTTTTTTTTTATTGGAAAAATAAATACCTCATTATAAATAAAACCTCAAATATAATAAAACCTCATTATAAATAAATAACCTCATTATTTGAACCAGAATCTGAACCAGAAATAAAACCTCATTATATATAAAACCTCAAATATAATATAACTTCATTATAAATAAGTAACCTCATTATTTGAAACGGAATCCGAACCAGAAATAAAACCTCATTATATATAAAACCTCATTATAAATAAATAACCTCATTATTTGAACCAGAATCTGAACCAGAAATAAAACCTCATTATATATAAAACCTCAAATATAATATAACTTCATTATAAATAAGTAACCTCATTATTTGAAACGGAATCCGAACCAGAAATAAAACCTCATTATAAATAAATAACCTCATTATTTGAACCAGAATCTGAACCTCATCATATGTAGACCTTTTCACTAAACTGAAAGGCAACACTTGTTAATTGTGATAACCACACGCTTAATTGAATAATTATAATAGAAGTACATAATAGCTTAATAGAAATAAGCTTCTAATAGAAGTAACTAACTTTAAGGGGAAAATATGAACTTGAAAAGCGATTAATGGATTTAATGAAAGAAAAATTTGGGGGAGGGGGATGAAGTTATTTTTAATATTTATGATTTAACACAGTCCTTTGTATGCTTAATTCTTGCATTAAGCGTGATTCCCGCCCAAGAAGGTGGGGCCGTATAATAAGAGACACCATATAAAGATTCGTTGATGCTCATCTGTAAAATCGGAAAAAAGTGTACAGAACACTTTTACACAGTGTTACAAATCTGACTACTAAAATTTTAAAGTTTCATTCCCATTATTTTTTAATATGATATTCAGAATTATTCTAAATACAGTGGATATCATCACTAAACTCAAAGGCCACACTTGTTAATTGTGATAACCGCACGCTTAAACTAGTTGGAGTTGAATGTGTTAGTATCTGTTGAGACGTTTTCCAGTACAGAGCAAGCGATCTATTTACACTTTTCCCAGCCTACACTTCAACGGCTTAAGATGTTGTTAGATTGTCCGTTAATTCAGTCTGAAAATCGATAGAGTTCTAGAGTTGAAGCTGCGAGGCCCATTCATAATAATATAGAAAAACCTTCTGTAATTACATTATTCTTTTTGTTTTAGCATATTCTTTCTTTTTGTTTCCTAGCATGTTTGAACTTACAAAAACTGTCGTCAGTTTGAAAGATTTTTCCTAAAATTTAGCGTTTCAAACAGTTCGTGATAACGAACTGTAGTAAGGAGCGACCCGGCTCAATAGTAACCGAAACTCTAAAAAACGAAAATTTTATAACAATAGCTACATCAAAAGAATCGCATTTTAATGCTGATTTTAAATATATAAGTTACGAGCCTGAGAAATGCCTTATTTAAGAAAATAGAGGGATCGCCCCTTAAAAGACATTGAATCTTAACGAAAATCACACCATCAGATTAAGCGTATCAGAGAACCGTACAGTAAAAGTTCCAAGCTCCTATCTACAAAAATGTAGAATTTTGCATTTTTTGCCACAAGAAGATCACGGGTGCGTGTTTATTTGTTTGTTGTTGTTTTTCCCCAGGGGTGTTCGTATCGACCCAGTAGTCCTAGAATGTCGTGAGAGGGCTCTCATTCTAACGGAAATTGAAAGTTCTAGTGCCCTTTTTAAGTGACCAAAAAAATTGGAGGGCACCTAGGCCCCCTCGCACGCTCATCTTTTTCCCAAAGTCACTGGATCAAAATTCCGAGATGGCCATTTTATTCAACATAGTCGAAAAACCTAATAACTATGTCTTTTGGGATTACTTACTCCCCCACAGTCCCCGTGGGAGGGGCTGCAAGTTACAAACTTTGACCAGTGTTTACATATAGTAATGGTTATTGGGAAGTGAACATACGCTTTCAGGGGGATTTTTTGGTTGGGGAAGGGGTTACGCGGGGGGAACTTTCCATAGGGAAGAAAATTTTCATGAAGGGGGTGCAGGATTTTTTTAGCATTTTTTTTTTTTAAGAACAATGAAAAAATGAATATGAAAAAGTTTTTCAACTGAAAGTAAGGAGCAGCATCAAAACTTAAAACGAACAGAAATTATTACGCATATGAGGGTTTTACCTCCTCCTAATACCTCGCTCTTTACGCTAAAGTAATTTTATTAATTTCAGCTATTTATTCTACGGCCTTTGTGATTCAGCGGTCATTCTTACGGAGTTGGGACAAAATTTAAGCTTTAGTGTACCCCCTTCATATGCGTGATAAAAACATACGAATATAGAAGTTCGTTATGTAAGTTAATTCGTAAGTTACGTGTATTTTTACTAACACAAACGGTTCGTAAAAAATTAGAAGTTCTATTTGCCTTTTTATATAACCAAAAAAGTGGACGGTAACTAGGCCTACTTTCCGCTCTTTTTTTCTCAAAATCGTCCGATAAAACTATGAGGAAGCTTACCCATAAAAATAAATTAATATGCAAATTTCGTTTTAATTATTCATGTGCGAAAAGAGCCAAAATCAAAACATGCATTAATTCAAAAACGTTCAGAAATTAAATAAAAAAAACAAGCTTTTTTAACTGATAGTAAGGAGCAATATTAAAAATTAAAACGAACAGAAATTACTCCGTATTTGAAAGGGACTGTTCCCTCCTGGACGCCTCTTTACGCTAAAGTTTTTTACTGTTTTAAAAAATAGAGTTGAGAGAAGCTCTCGTCAACATGACGGGTTTAACGTTTAACAAGTTAAAACCCGTCGACATGAATAATCGGAAGTCGTAAGTGGTCCAGACAATTCGTATACACATTTTTACCCCGGTATGTTTGAAGTTTTGTTATTTGCTCATTTACAAGAAAAAAGATTAGACTGGGAAAACGAGTTTGATAAATTCTCATTTTTTAAATGAAAGTTGCGGTTGCAAAGTCAATAATACATTCGTTTTTAAGTATAATATTTTACACCCTAACTGCACCCCTTCATTGGATTTTTCACTGTCGTTAAAAGGTTATTTTGCTCTTTGAACTAACAAGATTGCCGATAACTGTCTATACCATTTTATACCTAAGTGGATCTCTGGACCTAAGAGAATCTCTAGCAGCATTTGAGTGGTTCCTCGAAAAATTTAATGGTATGTCTTTTGATTCTGATCAAGTTGATACGATCTCTGCGTTTATTTTACAACTAAGGTTTTTCGTTGTTTTTTTTTAGTATGCCCTGCTGGATGGAAGCCAGGTGACAAGACCATGAAAGCGGATGTTCACAAAAGCAAAGAATACTTTGCATCAGCATAGATCCATTCTTTTTGCCATTATTACTACTGTGATTGATGCCATTTTGTGACGAATGGTAAGGTGAGGGTAGAGAGTGTTCTTTGTCTTGAGATTCATCTTTTATAAAACAGAAAATAAATCAAAATTTATTGCACCTTGTCAATTTTTGAAAAGAATTAGTTTAATCTAGAATAGTTGTATCTGTATTTATTATAATGGACAGGTACCTACCTCTACATACATAATACAATATACATACTTCTGTGACCAACAATTATATAAGTTGTAATGTCTCCGCACCTTTTGTTCTCACCATCGAAAAAAAACGGATTCATATATAACAAACACAAAGTTGCCATTAGGTTTAGACTGGGCTCAGTGGCATTTCCGAGGGCGTGACCACCCCTCTGCTTGAAAGCTGGTCATAGATTTTGAATTAAAATCAAATAGTTGCAGGCATCAAAACATTGCTAATTGTAGAAAAAGCCAAGACAGATAGTCCGAGTGAGTGAGAGGCAAATCTGGCATAAGTCCTTTTTAGGATTGTATAAAGATGATGTCATTTCATTTGTTGATTTGAAATTAAACTCTAGTAGTTGCAGGCATCAAGCCATGGCTAATTGCAGAAAAAGCTAAGAAAGATAGTCCAAGTCAGTGAGAGGACAATCTGGCATAAGCCCTTTTTAGGATTGTATAAAAATAATAATATTTCATTTGTTGACGGATAGTTTATCTATCATCTGCCCCTACGTTCATAACCCCTGCTCCTGGAGAAGAATATGGTCGTCCAGCCGATTCTGCATTAAAACTCCATCAGGTCGTCTTTGAATTCTGTATCATAATTATTTTGATCGAATAAAGTGTAAACTAATTTACTGAAGTTTCTAACCCCTTAACCCAAAACAATGACCGCGCTCTAATAATCTATTTTTACTTGTATTTCTCTCTCAATAGTGAAAATGAAACCAAATTTTTCGTACCTTCAAATGGATCAGACAGAAATATTAGGTACACCAATTACCGAGAAAATACCAATTCCTTATCGCGAAGCTGACCAAGGCATAACAGCCAATTGTTACAAGCCCCTCCCTTATCTTAAAATTTGAGCCAGATTATTTTTTAATGCGTGTCATAATATCAAAGTGGTTTAGCCCCCTCAAATTCTCTGGAATTAGGTATCTAACCCCTTAAACAAAAAGATGACTGGTCTAATAATGTATTCTTACTTGTACTTCCCTCTCTGTAGTAGTAATGAAACCGAACTATTCGTACCCTTCAAAGCAATAGAAACAAGTAATAGGTACACCAACTAGCACAAGATCCCGACCCCTTATCACAAAGATTATCAAGGCATAATGGACAGTTATTACTTGCATGTAAAAACATCCCTACCTAGTCTTAAAATTTGAATTAAGATTTGTTGTTGTTTTTTGTTTTTTTTTATCTACTGCAACACTGAAAATGTCAACCCCACGATATTCTTCAAATGGTGTATTGCATGAACGATTTTTTTTTTATCAAAAAAGTGATCCTGAACACTTTGGTCAGCTCATGAAGGACTATTGATCATCTTTCAAAATAAAATCTATTTGCATTGATTCGAAAGTAGATTTTATTGTCCTTGGTCAAATTTATAACATCAACACTCTGAAAGAAGCATAGGGTCCATATTTTAGAAAGAAGCATAGAAATATTTTAGAAAGAAGCATAGAAATATTTTAGAAAGAAGCATAGAAATATTTTAGAAAGAAGCATAGGGTCCATATTTTAGAAAGAAGCATAGAAATATTTTAGAAAGAAGCATAGAAATATTTTAGAAAGAAGCATAGAAATATTTTAGAAAGAAGCATAGGGTCCATATTTTAGAAAGAAGCATAGAAATATTTTAGAAAGAAGCATAGAAATATTTTAGAAAGAAGCATAGAAATATTTTAGAAAGAAGCATAGAAATATTTTAGAAAGAAGCATAGGGTCCATATTTTAGAAAGAAGCATAGAAATATTTTAGAAAGAAGCATAGGGTCCATATTTTAGAAAGAAGCATAGAAATATTTTAGAAAGAAGCATAGAAATATTTTAGAAAGAAGCATAGAAATATTTTAGAAAGAAGCATAGGGTCCATATTTTAGAAAGAAGCATAGAAATATTTTAGAAAGAAGCATAGAAATATTTTAGAAAGAAGCATAGAAATATTTTAGAAAGAAGCATAGAAATATTTTAGAAAGAAGCATAGGGTCCATATTTTAGAAAGAAGCATAGAAATATTTTAGAAAGAAGCATAGAAATATTTTAGAAAGAAGCATAGAAATATTTTAGAAAGAAGCATAGAAATATTTTAGAAAGAAGCATAGGGTCCATATTTTAGAAAGAAGCATAGAAATATTTTAGAAAGAAGCATAGAAATATTTTAGAAAGAAGCATAGAAATATTTTAGAAAGAAGCATAGAAATATTTTAGAAAGAAGCATAGAAATATTTTAGAAAGAAGCATAGGGTCCATATTTTAGAAAGAAGCATAGAAATATTTTAGAAAGAAGCATAGAAATATTTTAGAAAGAAGCATAGGGTCCATATTTTAGAAAGAAGCATAGAAATATTTTAGAAAGAAGCATAGAAATATTTTAGAAAGAAGCATAGAAATATTTTAGAAAGAAGCATAGAAATATTTTAGAAAGAAGCATAGGGTCCATATTTTAGAAAGAAGCATAGAAATATTTTAGAAAGAAGCATAGAAATATTTTAGAAAGAAGCATAGGGTCCATATTTTAGAAAGAAGCATAGAAATATTTTTGAAAGAAGCATAGAAATATTTTAGAAAGAAGCATAGAAATATTTTAGAAAGAAGCATAGAAATATTTTAGAAAGAAGCATAGGGTCCATATTTTAGAAAGAAGCATAGAAATATTTTAGAAAGAAGCATAGAAATATTTTAGAAAGAAGCATAGAAATATTTTAGAAAGAAGCATAGAAATATTTTAGAAAGAAGCATAGGGTCCATATAAGGTCCATATTTCTTGGCAATTGGGCCAGGCAACGGTCGCACATCTTAAGGACTTTTTAGGTATGAGAACCTAGCACGCTTCGATCATGAGTCATGTACTGTATTCACCACGCTAATAATCCGATATGATAATTCGTTCTGAGGTGCGTGGTTTTTTTAATCGTGGTGCTCAGCAAATTTGGCTCATACCTGAGACAAAGACATGGCTTCTAAACCAATCCAGATACGTTCAAAATTTAATTTGAATAATAGGATTGTAAAAAACTAACGCTTCACTGAAAACTCAAACCAAGCATAAAAAACAATAATGTTGATTTATTAGTTAAAAGTGCGTACGTAGCCTGACAACAACAAACTAATCTATAAATCTTTTCATAGTATTACCCAAGCGATACCAAGTAACATAACTTCAGATTGTCCTTTCCGACACAGACGATAAAATACCACTCTAATGCACATACTGTGATTCAAATAACTAACGAAAACCATCCTTTCTGGCCCCAGGTAAGAATTATGTGCAGATTTCCAAAATGTAATGTCATATCCACCAATTCAGCCTGCAGTCCACAATTTGAGTAAACACTGAGGAGGTTAAACCCTGACCACTTTCTAGCAATGAGCTGAAATTGGTGAACTGGGAAATAATAGGATGAAACGAAAGTGTTGCTCCTGCAACAGAACGGCCTCCCTCCTTTCAAGCTCTCCTAAGAGCTTGTAGGTTTTGTCATTTACTGAAAATCATATATGCTTTGAGCAATGATATTTCTATTATCATCACATTTAAAAAAAATAATAATAGGCAACCTTGTAGAAACCCTAATGGTTTCAATATAAACAGCCTAGTGACGAGTAATTCATTTATACCGTTCTAATATAGCATTAATCTGCATTGGTTCTTTCTTTTATTTATAAATTCATACCTTTAAAATTAAAAAAAAAAATCCGTTTCTGAGTAAGGGTTTCAAAAACATCAATCGGTAATACCTGGATCAGTCTTTTTTTTACAGTGAACAATAAGATCAGGGTGGGGGTGCCGCCCCTTTAAACTTCACATAAGTCTAAAGATGGTCGAGTAAAGCTGTCTGTACTGCAGTGGATGGGCGGTTATTGTCTCAACCCATGCTTGCAAAAACACACTTGTAGTACTCCCATAGGCGTATTTTCAAACTATAAATCTATGAGTACTTGCCCTTTAGAGGATACGTGAAGATGAAGACCGACTGCACATCCTATATATTCTTTTTTCGATAGGAATAACAGGTTTGGAATTCAACAACTTTGGGACCAAAATAAGCTTAGCCACTTTTATGGAAGAAGTGTATTTCTTTGCCTTAAGTTTGCCCTATGCGGAAATGTTTATTTCAGAGACTGATTCACCAGGAAAGGACAGTTTGTAAATGACTTTTTTTGAGTAGTCTTGTGTAAATCGAAATTGTTCAACTTTGGTAAATGGAACATTGGTGTACTTAGAGATCTTGGGAGACCTACTTAAAATCCAGCATTTTGTTTATTTGAATAATGATATACAAATTCTGTTTGTTATCTTTTTTTAGCTACGTCAAATAGTTCAGTAATGTTATTCGAAATGCTTTAGACTTCTTTCAATAAAACTATGGACCGTATGTTACTTCCAAAAGTCTAGGGAACATAGGAAGCAGATCCTGCATAGCAAAGCTCATGGTTGAATTTTTCTTCTGGATTCTGTTGCCAACTCATAAATCTGACTAAGTGACAACCTGAGAAGCGTCAGGATATGTAGAGAGAATTCTTTCAACCATCAGGAGGACACCACTTGCTATTTGGTTTCTCTGTGACCTGCAACTGTTTCAGGCCACACTATGCAATACACTTCTTCTGTCCGTTCTCCAGAAGCCCGATGATATGAGAATGCACCCTTCCAAGGTATAAATTGTAATTGGTCTTTTGTAGAAAAATGGTGAAGCATTACCTCCAGGAAAGGCAAATACATTTTCAAGTTCGAAGTATGGAACTGGTTCTGATCTAATAGCCCTGTTCTTTTTTTCTCTTCTCTCTAGTCTCAGCCTCACTAATGCAGTGTCGTTCAAAACTCTTCTTTTTCACTTCGAGCAGCTCACTACCATCTTCTTCGGCAACACATTTCTCCCTGTATGCGTCACATAAGTCCTTCTTGGACCTATGGAAGCCCATATTGTGATTTTGGTTGAAAATATTCCTATAAATTTTCAAAAATACCGGACTCCATCCTTCATTGCTACAGATTTCTAAATAAAGTTCATACATTTTAGAAACATTCAGAGTTGCATCTAAATATTATATCTTCGATTTTGACCTACGGTAGGGAGACTCCATTTTTGGAAATGATTCAATATGCATTTGTCAGTGTCTTCTTCCTTTGTTTTGTTACAGGAAATCTGAACTAAATTTTGTTGGAACGTGCCTGTACCATTTATCTTACTATCCCTCTGAGAATAGTATATTCGTTGTTCAAAAATACTAAGAGTTGACAGATAAAAGTTTTTTGCAAACTCTTCTTGTAATACCATTTCCTCTTAAATAGTACCTCTCAGAAACATTTATTTGAGTTTTAACCTATGTGTTCTGTTTCTCTCGTTAAAAACTTCACAATTTTCAGGTAGTAAATTTCTTCTTCTTTTTTTTTCCAAATAAGTTGCCGGTCATCGGTTACTCTCGCTTGCACACTGTTTTGGTTTTCTTTTTCGGATTGATATTTACCGAGTGTCAGTTGTTTTGTGGGTGGGGTCCCGTCTGGTGGTGAGTCGTGGATTTATTTATATTTATTTTATGCAATTGTTTCTATTTCTTTTTTTCGTTAAATAGTTGTGCTATGTTGTTATACCGGGCTTTTGTCAATCGACCTTGTGTCTCCGGCTTGACCCTTTTTCTATATTGTGTGTGTTGTACAGAAGTTTAAAAAGAATCTTGTATTGTGCAGTGAGTTTCCAAAACTTATTGAGCTATACTAAAAAATTCTGCATTAGCATACAAATAGACTTTTCCTCTTTTTACTGGAGTACTGTAAATACTGTCCGACTGTCTTTTAGATCCTTCTGTAAACCAAATACTGAAAAATCTCATATATTTCAAAACATAACTTTGTGAAATGCTCAAATAAAATGTCAGCTACTAACCTTAGAGATGCGAAACTGCCGACTGCTTCAACACATGCCAGCGATTCCTGTAACTTATTCTTTCTATTATTTATATTCTTAGTCTAATAATTCTTTCTTCTTCTTCTTCTTGGATGTCTCTGATAGAAACTGTATAGTTACGACAACATACCCCAGGTTAATCCTCTGGTCATCTTTGAGCAGTAGCACACCCTTGCAACCTTGTGCCGCTTTTCCGGTTGACGTTTTACGGATAAAACGCCCAAGGAATTAGGCAATTGACATCCCTATTTTTATCCGGTTTTTGAAAAAAACTTCCTTTCATTTTCATTGATGGGTGAACGTACTGTGTGTATTGTACAGAAGTTTAAATGAAAATCTTTAATCTTGAAAAAAGAAATCTTGGATAGCTATGCTTTGAAAAGGATCTTTAAAAAAATATACCGCAAGAAATATTTAATTGGACGGAGTCTCAAGTACCAAAGATATAAGTTCATCATTTCCACTGTTTTCAAGCCGAGCTCTTTGAACTAACATTTTTTTAGCCTGTTTCCCATGGACGCTGGCAGGGAGACAATGTTTCTTGGGAAATATGTTAAAGAATGGCTCTAACTAGGAAAATGCAAACTTCCTGATAGCACTTTCCCAGCCGTCCCCAGGATATTTCCAGTTGGTGTTCTTGCTCATGATGTCCTCCTCTTAATCTTTCCTTATTGTGTGCTGATAAGTATATGAATTCAATCTATTAAATTCTTGAGTATATATTGATACTCAAGAAAAGATTGTGTTCAATAAAAAGAGTGCTATCACACTGTATTAGGTGTAATCCGAAACCATTCCTTGCAGTCACAGGGGATTTAAATTGATTTCTACCCACCTTATCCCCCAAGCATAGTTTAATTTTCATATGAAAGCTTATGAAAAATTAGGTAATTTGGGCATAATTTTTCACTTTTTTAGGCTTCAAGCACACTCCCCCACCTATACAAAGATCCACCAGCTCTTCCCTGTAATGGCCCATCCATAGTTATACATCAACAGATATAGTTTTATCAGGCTTCAAGTTCGGTTATAGTGTGCTTATTGTGTGCTGATAAGTATATGAATTCAATCTATTATGATACTCAAGAAAAGATTGTGTTCAATAAAAAGGGTGCTATCACACTGTATTAGGTGTAATCCGAAACCATTCCTTGCAGTCACAGGGGATTTAAATTGATTTCTACCCACCTTATCCCCCAAACATAGTTTAATTTTCATTTGAAAGCTTATGAAAAATTAGGTAATTTGGGCATAATTTTTCACTTTTTTAGGCTTCAAGCACACTCCCCCACCTATACAAAGATCCACCAGCCCTTCCCTGTAATGGCCCATCCATAGTTATACATCAACAGATATAGTTTTATCAGGCTTCAAGTTCGGTTATAGTTAGCCCGACTTGCTTCTTACAGTTCGTCGCCATTCAACTTCATTTAAGTCGTAAATTGACAAATATGTAAAGAAGAACAATAAAAGAGAAAATTTTATTGAAGAAACAAATTTGATAATTACAGTAGTAGGCACCAAATTCAAAGAATGAGTCAATCGTATTTTGAAGATCTTGAAGAAAGTCAGAGCCAAAAGTTAGCCAGAAAAGCAAAAGAGTCTCCTTTTGTAATTGCAGGTAAAAACTATCTGGAATTGAATTTGAGGATTTAACCCTGTTTTAGTAGGCTAGGCTATTAAACGTTTTGGTAAAATTCTAGGGTAAAAAAAGCAACTCCACTCCTTCTCCCTTTAGAGGGCCCTGAAATTTGCCTTAATGACAGGTCTATACCTATTGAGATTTTGACAAAACAATATTTTACCTTAATTTTCAGATACTGGTTGCTTTTTCTGTGTCTTTAGTTCTGAAAATGCAATTCCTGGTATTTGGGTAGAATTTTGAGCCATATCAATGTTTTTTTTCAAAATTTTGGGAATGTATTTGCACATCTTTAAAACCTTATGGAATTGAGCAAAGCTATGAAGCTGAAAACAATTTTGTTATACTTCATTCAAGCAGAAGATCTATTTTGCAAGGTTTCACTTTTATAACACACATATTTTTAAAGGTCATCAAAGGTCATTGCCCTCTAGAGGGAGAAGCAGTAGAGGCAGTTGCTTCAAAATACCTTCCCACGACACACTTTAGTCTGTAGATTCATGTCTGAAAGTTTCATTTTTCTAACGTAAACGCTTTCTCAGTTAGTAAGAAGTCAGTTAACTAGAATTTTACCAATTCTAGTTTAGTGACTTCTTGCTATCTCAGAAAGGGGTTAGGTTAGGAAAATGAAACTTTCAGGGATGGGTCTACAGGTTAAAATATGTCCTGAGAAGGTATTTTGAAGTACCTACCACCACTCTCTCTCCCTCTAGAGGGCCTTGACCTTTGATGACCTTTAAAAATATTTGTGTTATAAAAGTTTAATTTGTGTTATATAATATATTTTTCAAAAACCTTGCAAAATACATCTTCTGTATTAATGAAGTACAACTAAATTGTTTTCAGCTTCACAACTTAGCTCAATCCCAATTTATAAGGTTTTTACCTAATCTAGATAAATAAAACTTTCAGGAATTATCCTAGACCTAAATATGTCCTTCCTATGAAAAATTTTCTGAATTTTATCAATAATGAAATAGGGAATACAAATACCCTTATAAATTAAGATTTCATCCTGAATCCAAATATATCATTCTTTTGTGTCAGAAATAAACTTTACCTCCACCTCCCCCCCTTAATGTGCAAATATACACTCTGAATTATATATATATATATATACATACTAGCTGTTGGGGTGATGCTTTGCACCACACACCAACAGCACAAGTCATTATGTGCTATATTAGTTACACACCATTGTAGTTGTGTCCCTATGTCCCATCTGTGAATATATATATATATATTTAACTAACACACCACCCCAACACCTAGTTGGTGGGGGTGCTTCAGCCCCTGAGCACAAGTTGTTACATGTCATATTAGTTACACACCATTGTAGTTGTGTCCCTGTGTCCTACCTGTGAATATAGATAGATATATATATATGTTTTTAACTACATAAAACTTGCAAATACACAACATTCTTCACTGTCCCATTGCCTGTGCATATAAATAGATTGTCAGGTTTTACGCATATTAGTTATGTGCCATTGTAGTTGTGTCCCTGTGTCCCACTTGTGAATATATATAGATATATGTATATTTTTAACTATGTAAAACATGCAAATATACAGTATTATTGGCTGTTCCATTGTCTATGCATATAAATAGATTGTCAGGTTTACCGGCTCTTGAACATGCAAAATATAATTGTCCATGGGAAAAACAATCTGTATTCAGATCTATACCTCATGATTCTAATGATTGCCCTTGAGCTTTGTTGATGGTGATTGCTAATTGAACATTCTCTGTGTCCCCGTTGTCATTTATATATCCCCCTGTGCTGCCTGGCATCCCCATTGTAGTTGTGTCCTGGTCATTTATATTCCCTGTGTCCCGGTTGTCATTTGTGTCCCAGTGTCCCAGTCTTTAATTTCTCTTTAAGTGTCCATATGATGAAATTTTGTTTTTTTCCTTTTTTTCTTTTTAATTTTTTTTTTGGGGTTTTATCTTTTTTTAGCTTTTTTAGTTTTAATTTTTTTTGCAGTTACCTTTTTTAGTTTTTTTATTTTACTTTTATTTTTTTTAGTTTTCTTTTTCTTCTTTATTTTTCAGTTTTTTCCTTTTTTAGTTTATTTTTCTTTTTTAGTTTTGAAATAAATTTTATGTTTTTTTTCCTTTTTTCTTTTTAGTTTTTTTGGTTTTTACCTTTTTTTTAGCTTTTTTATTTTATTCCATTTTTCTTTTTAGTTTTTTTTTGTAGTTTTTACCTTTTTTTAGTTTTCTTTTTCTCCTTTATTTTTCAGTTTTTTTCCTTTTTTAGTTTTTAGTTTTTTTAGTTTTTTACCTTTTTTTAGTTTTTTTTAGTTTTTTAGTTTTTTTGTAGTTTTTACCTTTTTTAGTTTTTTTATTAGTTTTTATTTTTTTTTTCTTTTTTAGTTTTTAGTTTTTTACCTTTTTTAAGTTTTTTTCTTTTTAGTTTTTTTGTAGTTTTTACCTTTTTTTGGTTTTTTCTTCTTTTGTATTACTTTCGTTTTTGAATTGGTATATGATGAAATAATTCAGACATCATATGTGGACAGACAGACAGACAACTTATTTTTATATATATTGATATGTATGTATAATCATTTCCTTTACTGAGCTATAAATTAGGTGAACATACTGCTTATTCTCTTCTTTTATGCTCTTTCTAAATATGATAGCTAATTGTTTTACTCTAAAATTCAATGTTAAGTTTGGTAAAATTGTAGTTTAACTACTTTTTGTTATCTTGAAAAAGTGTTAGGTTAGGAAAATGAAACTTTCATGAAGGTGGCTACAGACTAAATTTTGTCCTGGGAAGGTATTTTGAAATACATACCTCTACTCCTCCTCCTTCAAGAGGGCCCTGACCTTTGATGAACTTTTAAAATGCTTACATGTTAAGTAGGCAAATTTCTTAGACTTAGAAATCAGAAGAAGGTAAACATAGCTTGGAAATGCCTTACCAGGGTATATTTTTGGCCCTGGATTCATTACTGAAAGTTTCATTTTCCTAACCTAACTATTTCCAAGAAGTAGCAAAAAGTAGTTAACTAGAATTTTACCTGAAGTTCTTTGGACCATTAAAGATGATGCCTTTTTCTCTTATTTTTGACTGTAGAGAAGAGTCAAAATATTGGTTTAAGATTCAATATTTGATTATAATTCCATTTTCTAAACTTCTACAATCTACAGGCATTGATCCATCAAAATGAACAAACAATTTATAATTTTTTTTTTAAATGCTGTGTTTAGTTTTAGCCTTTAGCATATCTCTTGTTTAAGATTGTTTATGTGTAAATTACCTTAAATTACCTTAAATCGCACTGGCCGGCGAATAAGGTTGGGTGAACATCCTGTAGATTCGCCGGTTGAGTGATGGAGGTGGAAGTGCATTGTATAGTTCCGTTGAGTAGATCCACTGGCCTCCCAGTGTAGTTTCCACTCCATCGCTGCCCAGTCTCGGTCAATTGCTTTTTTGAAGTTGTCAACAGTTTTGGACTGAACTGTTTCTTCACTAAGGGAATTCCACAGTGGAACAGCACGAGTTGAGAAGAAGTTGGAACGTTCTCTCCGTGAGCTTCTTTGTTGCTGGAGCTTCTTGGTGTGGCCCCGGGTGTGGCTAGAGAGCGACTTATTAAAAAGCCCTGGTGTGACACCATTCTCCAGCAGCTTGTGGGTCAGGATTGCATCTCCGCGTTTCCTCCTGTACGTCAGGGTTGGGAGCTTGAGTTTCTTGAGGCGTTCAGGGTACGAGAGGTTCTTACATTTGGTTGGTAGTTTTGTAGCCCTCCGCTGAACGCTCTCAAGGATCTTCTTGTCCACGACATAGTGGGGAACGGCAAGAGAGACTCCGTACTCAAGTTGCGGTCTGACCAGTCCTGTATATAGCTTCCTGATTGTCCTGGGAGATCTACTGGTGATATTACGTCTGATGAGACCAAGGGACCTGTTGCCTTTTGCAGCTAGGTATTTGCTGTGACTATGGAATTTCATTTTGTCATCAACAATGACCCCAAGGTCTCTTTCTTCGGTGACAGTTTCCAAAGTTATGAGCTTCCCAGTACGATCTGTCATTGTATATGTCATTCCTGGGTTCTTAGGGCCAAGATGTAGGACTTTGCACTTTTCAGCATTAAACTCGAGGGACCAGGAAGAGGACCAGTTGTTGAGGGTGTGCAGATCTGCCTGCAGAGCTGCGCACTGTTGGTTGTTTGCGACTGGGCCAAACAATTGCCCAAACAAAAATTGAATCAACTGTGACAAATTCAACAATCAGAAAATATATAGAAAATATTTAATTTGTGCTATATATTTGCACATTCTGGGGAGGGGGGTAAAGTATAGTGTGCCTGAAATTGAAAGGTGTTAACTACATTTATTCTCCATATTTTGAACCAAGAATTGTTGTTTTTAAGCCTTTTCATAAGCCAAAAACTATGTTTTGACAAGTTCAAAATTGAGTTTCAAGTAAAATAGCTCTTATTTTATAAAGAGCATTTAAAAGACATTGAGTGGTATTTTTCTCTGATTTTTAGCAATGGAAATATCTCTAAATTTGCCCGTTTTCTATTATTTTGACAAACCTTTAAATCAATTTGAAGAAATGAGTGACTTGCAGAGAGTTTGGTGCTTAGGCTATTTACAACTGGGTTTATATTTGTACATTAGGGGGGAGGGTGTTAAAGTTCACTTCTGATGTTAATAAATGTTACATTTGGATTCATGCCCCTCCCCCTAGACCTCAGTTTCCCCCCTTCAGCTGAAATTTAGTTTCTCAAAAAATCTTGTCAAAACTAAGATAAGTATACATAATTCAAGCATCCACAGAAACGGATAAGTTTTCTTTAGTATATCTTTACCCTTTTTGTTACTATATGGCCCATTTTTTAGTTTTCACTGTTGTTTTCACTTGATGTTGGAAACTTGGCTCCAATGTTACCCCCTTCCAAGATTTTGACAAAATTATACCACTACTCAAAGAGGGTGCTAGTCTATTTCTGCATCCTGACTTGTTAGCCAGTTGGCTGATACTTTAGTGATTGACCATAATAAAGGAAACTTGACATTCACTACCTCCTGGTATGGAGACAGTTCCAAAGCTGCCAGTAGCAGAATTTGATAGAATTCCAAAAGCTGCTAACATTTCAGCAGCACAGCTTGGCTTTTGACAGCTTTCCTTTAGCAAAAAATGGTATTTTCAGACAAAATCTGCCAATAAATTTAAAAACAGCCAAGAATCATGCTATTATGCTACCACACTTTTTGCATGGCAGAATAACTCTTTCAACACTCTTTTGAAGCATATCAATTGCTAGCATTACAAGATAGATAATGCTCTGGTGCATATCTTCTGAACTAAGTATTAAAACTAAAGTGTAGCTTTATTTGGTTCCTCATTTAGTCTTGTTACCAATTATAATGGTTGCTACCATGACAATTTGCCTGCTCCCCTCCTAATGAGGCAAGGTATGACTCATTGCTATATACAGAACTTCACTGATTTTGTTGTTTTTGCACTTATTTATCATTAGCTGGTTTATAATAGGAAGTACTGCTAATTTAATATACAAATAAAATTATTCATTTTTTTTTGTATGCAGCCTCATTAGTAGGGGGCTGGGACATACTTGTTGTGTTAGTGATCAATGTATTTGGAAACAGAGTTGAATGGTACTACTCTTTCATTGTTAAATTGTTCACAACAAAATACATCATGCACAAGAGTACTATCCCATTGCAATAATGTGATGTTCACTACTACTACTACAACTACTACTAATAATTCAGTGCAGCACCAAGCTGCCTGAGGCCAACACAGCTATGCACGGCTCCGCCTCCAACCTAATCTATTCAAGGCCTCCCTCTTCACACCCTCCCTGGAAGTTCCCATTTCTTTTAAATCTTTATTTATGACATCTTCCCAACCCAGACAAGGACAACCTGCTTTCCATGTAGCCCCATATGGTTGGCCAAAAAGGACAATCTGTCATCCTTCATCTGCAGAATGTGGCCTAGCCATCTCAACCTTTCTTTTGTTATAGCCCTAGAAAGCAGGATTAAACCACATTTTTCTTGGAAAGCAGTTGAGTTAGGTGAATACAGTCTCCAGCAATAGAGCCCAAGCCAAGTTATGTCATGTGAATGTCTTCTCACAAATTTGTAGTGTAAGACAGAAATTAGATAGAAAATAAAGAAATTTGCCATTTCATTTTCATTACAATGCTCTCTCCAAATATAATAATCACTGCTATTATTATTGTTATCATTATTATTTATTGAATACCTGTCTTTGTACAAAAAGAAAATGGCGGAGCAATGCAAATAGAAAAACAAAACAAAAGCAAAATATCAGCTATGACAAGGTAATGTGTTTCTTTGTAAGTGTAGAAACAGCTATTGGAATATCTCCTATGTGAAGGCTCTTCATGAGTTTGGATCGCATTTCCAAATTGGTTATCTCAGTAGGTATTTTGCAAAATGGAAAAAAGTGGAGTGGATTTTCAAATTATCAACATTTGGAAGAATCTTCCAGGTGCAATTTAGAGGATGTGGGGAAGCACCAAAGCTGTTCAAGTTGTAGTTTCATAGCCTGGTACCTAGTAAGTTTGGATGTTGAACATGTAACAATACAAGAGGTTGATCAGACTGCCAAAGCTATTTTTTATCTTAGGAAGGAACATGATTGTAATTTAATAGGTGAAGTAAGTGTTAAGGAGAATTAAGTTGGTGTTTAAAAATCTAAAAGGAGGGTCTGCTGAAGGTGTTGATGGTGTAACTATAACAATATTTAGGAAATTTACTTTACAGAGTTCACTGAAAAATTTCATCACTGATCCCTCTCCTATTTGCATAGGTGAGGGAGCTCGTACCGTTGCTGTTTGGACATGTTGTGAACAAAAAGGGTGTTGAAGCAATGGCTGAGAGGCTAGATTAACTACTTGATGATTTGTCAAATGGGAAGAACCTAATATTCTTTGGCAAGGAGACATGAACTTACACCAGGAATTATATAAAAAATTCACCTGAAAGTAAGAAGCGACATTGAAAATTAAAACAAATAGAAACAATAAGATAGTAAGGTGGACTGCCGCCTCCAAACACCAGACTATTCACCCTGAAGTTTTTTAGTACTTTAGCTTCTTGTTGTTCTATTTAAATGACAAACGTGTTTTGGGAATAGTTCTTACAGACTAAATTCAACATTAAGCGTAAAATCAGGTGTTGAAGAGAGGGGGGTTGACCCCTGTAATATATGTATACTTTTTTGTTCGTTTTAATGTGGCTCCTTAGGCGTACTTTCAGATGAAAAAAACTTTTATTATTTTATTTCAAATATTTTTTTTTAAATGCCAGGAAATCTGGCTCCACCTCCACGGGAAATCCCTCCTCTCCCCAGAAAGATCTTCTAGACAATTCAATTCCATCAAAAATTTATCCCGGATAATTACTCTTAAAATCCCCATGCGTAAGATTGGGTTGACAAAGAGAAAGTTAAAACAAATAAAAAGAATTTTGTTTATGAATTCTGGCAAATCCTCTCAGTGTATAATTCCCCTCAAAATTTCATCCGCGGAAACTTCCTTCCCCTTGGAAAGCTCTCCCTGGGGAAAATACGTGCATTGTTCTTTGGAATGGCTGCATTTTTCTTGTGGGTTTTCAACATCGCATGGTTTGCCAAATCATTTCTTCCCTTTGTGTTGCTCAGTTGAACATTACACCATTAGCAAATTACCGAATCACCACTTTGTTTCTTTGCGAGCCAGCCTTTGAACATGTCTTCAGTTTCCTGGGATTGTAAATATTTCTGAAAATAGTTGTCAGTTTCCCCCAAATATTTTCTTTTTCGAACTGGTAGAAACGAGAGAGCCATTTGCAAGCGAGGAGTCGCTATCATCGCTTTAAAAAATTTCTAGCTTCATGGAAATAATATCAGGCTGGGAGTTGTATTTTTTTTAGATATTTATATATATATTTTTTTGATATATTTTTTTAGCTTTGCCTTTGTTTGAATCTGAAAGATCGCTATCCAAAACAAAATCATCCCCGTGAAAATTTCCTATTTCAGTGAATAAAGCCAGTGACTTTTCAGCCTGGATTTAAAACAGATAACAAACACTTAACCAAGAAAATATTATAGTTCTTTTATAGTGAACAGATGAGAACTGTAAATACTAGTAGCAATTTTTATAAAGTCATTAACCTCATCAATTCATTAATAATATTAAAAAAAATATATATATTGTTGGTGGTTTCTAGATAGGTAACTTCTTTTGTCTTTTGTCTAGATAGGTAACTTCAGTCTTCTTTTGGTATTTAGCCAGTTAACAACAAGTTGAGTTAAGCCGGATTAATCGTGTAGTTTCGGAATAAATTATAAGTGAAAAATAGCTCTTTTTTCTGGATCTTAAGAAGCTGTTTGGCAAGTCTTCTTATGAATTATTTTAACCAGTGAAAGGAACCGTCCTTTGGCTTGATTATTATTCTGATTTTGACAGTGATTTAGACTGAGTTAAAGGACTGCTTTTAGTTGTTTAAAGTAACCCTAATGGGCAAACAGAAGAGGGGCAGTTCCCCGTCGCAAGCGCCGTTGTACCTGCGGGGAGAGTCTCCCTTTTGAACTGCAGGGATTAGGTGAACGGGGACTGACGCTTCCCTTCTTTATCCCTTGTTATTCCCTTGTTTATGTTGACCTATGCTCCGCCCCCGACTTCTGATTGGATATTAATTACGCTAGTCTTGGCTCTCGACAAGAGAAGTTGCATTTGATTTTTCCCGTGTAAAACCGGTTTGTGATGGGTGATACCCTAGTACGGAATGCAGTACTGAACATTATCTCAAGAGCTATGATAGCAGATGTGAAAACAAATGTTTTTACAAAGCGAGGACATGAGTTTTTCAGCCGTGAAGCGATTTTAGAAGCAAAGGAAATTATCTATTGCAAGTTGGATTTAGGGGAACGTGTAATAAAACATGTAAAGGACGAGGACAACTTGCTGGACATTGCGAAGATGTTCGCTTGCTGTGCCAAAGAAAAGAGACAGCTTCCTCAGTTCGTTATTTTTGAGCCCCGAGAAATTTACACCTGCAATGAAGAGATCGCTGCTTGTTTAGTATCCACCATCAACGAGATGAATCGTAAGTTCAATGGCCTCCTTGACCGTTTGAACCAGAAATCATTACCATGGCCTGAAGGCAACCCTGTTGCTGCTCAAGCTAATGAGTCTACCCCTTCTCCTCCGTCTTACTCAGTAGTCTTGAAAAAGCCTGCTCCTACCGTTATTACTGCAGAAGAAAAGAAAAATTTCCTGTCGAATATTTGGCGTGATGCTTTGAATGGTGACGATTTTAAACTCCGTCGAGGGAAATATGAATGGCGCCTCGTTACTAAGAACAAATCTGAAGCAGCAGTACCCGCAACATCTATTAACAAAAAATCACCTGAAACACTGACAAGCGCTAAAACTCCCACTTTCATTGGTATGATCAAGTTTGCCCCAGCTCATATTAATGGTGACGCACTGAAGAGAATTATACCGAATTGGGAAAAAGCAGATCAATGTGACAAAACCAGATCCTTCACATTATACTTCTCATCCCGCCAGCATCTGAACCTCGCCATGAAAAACCCTCCCAAGATTGCCTTGGAGCGGTACCCCATCAAGGAATTTATCTTTCTCCCAAAGCGCTGTTTTAACTGCAAGAGTTTTGGTCATATTTCTGCTACATGTTCTAGCCAGCAAATTTGCTATTGATGCGGAGAAGGAGGTCACGGCTCTAGCCCCGACAAGTCGTCCGTACAATAATCGGACGTACAATAAGAAAAATCGTCCGTGAGCTAAAGCAGCCCAATGTCTAATAGCCCACCCTGTGTCAAAATTACGTCGTGGAATATCAACAGAGGAGTCCCCAACAAACTTGCCATAATTCAAAAATACTGTGCAGACTGTGCCATTATGTTTATACAAGAACATATGCTCTTTCCTCACAATTCTCCTAAAGTTCTCGCATGAATTTACTTTTTACTTCGGGCGTCTTTCGGACGCCCCTCCGGTGGCTTGGCAATTATTAGCTGCCCGTTTATTGAAAGTAAGGTGTTATTTATGCATGATCACTTCTTGGCTATATCTTCTGGTAGTATCGCATTCTTCAACGTATATCTTCCTACAAACTACCATGATGATAAATAGAAGCGAAAGTTTAGGAACGCAGTTCGTGAACTAGCGAAGTGCCTGAAGTCTGTGACCCATAAAGATTTGCAATACGTAGTCATGGGGGACTTCAACTGCAACCTGCGTGACAGCATGTGTGCCCGTTGTCAGCTTCTAAACGGCATCTTTGATGGCAAACTTATCATCCTCCCAAAAGACAGTCATTACTCCTTCGTTCACAACTCTGAGTCTGCTTCAAACATTGACCATACGGCCTGCTCTAAGAATATTAACGGAAGTGTAACTGTTCTAAAAGACGCTGTCTTCGCTGATCATTTACCCCTACTAGCATCTCTAAGCATAAAACCAGCTCTGCGTCAACCCAAGAATGACAAGTGGAAAGTCATAAGTGAATTTGATAAAATTAATACTACTTTGTATCATCAGGTGCTGAACTCACTTCTTGTAAAGATACGAATCCCCTTCCATTTTCTTCGAATTTTGATCCCGCAGATGCGAGAGTACTCATCAATATATTTTGTCCCAAGATTACTCACTCGCTCCTCTTAGCTGAAAAAAGCAGTTCCTACTAGAAAGGTTATAATGAAAACAGAAATTCCCAAATTCTTGCAAAATCCGGCTCTAGTTAAGTGTTGCAATGATGCTAAGTTTTGGTTTAGAATCTGGCAAGATTGTGATAGGCCCAAATCCGGTCCTGTTAACTCTGTCCGTTTATGGACGAAACGAAAGTTTGACAAGCAACTGAAAGCTCATCATACCAAATTAAAAGAAGAATACTCCTCCAGAATCGTAAGTGACCCAAAACTAATCTGGAAAGCCCGGTTGAGCGAACCGGCCGCCGGAAACCCCATGATTCGATTAGCAAAAAAGATTCGGAATCGTACTTTTCTAACGAATTCAGACCGAAATACGTCTAATCCCTTCGCAAACCAGCTAGAATCGGTATTATCCAACCAGTGTCTTCCTGATTTCGTGGTTACTTACGGAAGCGTACATGAAGCTATTTTAAAGCTGAAGAAGAAACATTCCGTGATGTTGACGAACTGTGCATGCTAAATCTGCTACACGGTACTACTATGCTTATTGAGTATCTGATGCTGCTGTCCCAGATTATTTTCACCACTGGTATAGTACCTGACTCTTTTTGTGTCGGTTTGCTTTTGCCCATCCTTAAAAAAGGGAAATCAACAGATCAATGCTCTTCGTACAGGCCAATCACTCTTGCTCCAGTGCTCTGTAAAGTGCTAGAGCTCTTAGCCACAAAAGAAATTCAATATTCGTGCGGAATGCCTGACCACCAGTTCGGTTTCCGACCAGGTCTAGATTGTGCTAACGCTCTCTTCAGTCTTGCCGCTATTCTAGCAGATTCTCACGAACCTGGTGACCTTATAGTGATTGATGCTTTTGATGTGAGTAGAGCGTTTGATTAGTCGATTACTGCTTACCAGCAAGGTGTAAACCTCCGTGTCACTAGCGTACTGTACGATATGTATTGCCGTTTAAAAGCGCGTATAAAGATAGGTAACTGTATCACATCGGTGATTGTTACAGTAAAGAAAGGTGTCCGCCAGGGTTCATTATTATCCCCAAGTTTGTACAATAACAGCGTTTGAAATGCTCAGGCATGTGTCAATGTTTCATGTATCTTCAAGAATATAAATGTGCCGCTACTTACATACGCGGACGATCTAAAGTTTGTCTATCAGGGTTCTGCAATCAAATTTCTTGATGCTACGTGATGAATACCGAATAATCGGCCTCACTTTCAATATTTCTAAATCTGCAGTTCTTTTTTTCAACAATAGTGCTGGGTAGCGAGTCAATTACCGTTTTATTTCATGTCGTGTATCTGGGTCTGCCCTTAGGCTGTAACCTTAACGAAACTCGTCTACTGCTCGTCAAATACGTCGAGAAAAAACTCCGCACCACGTATGGGTCTATTGTCGCCAGCAGACTCCTCTTATGCCGAAAGTATCTTGCGAATAATTGTAACGCTGTCGCACAGCCGCATATTCTATGAATCGCGCCATTTTGGAATTTATTAACTGACACCCAAAAACGCAAGCTCCGGTCCCTTTATTTTAGGTTCGTGAAGTTCCTGCTGCGATGCCCCTTGTGGACGAGAAATACTTATATGATAGATTAACACAGGATTGCAGACCCTAGTATCGCGGTAAACCGGTTGATTTCTAATTTCCAGGCAAAATGGAACCACCCCTGGCTTAAAGATTTCGACAGTTCTTGATTGTGTCTTTTTCCATGTTGTGTTTTAAATTTCTCGCCGTTTTTCTTCTCTTTTTTCTTTTATTTTTTTTTTTTTTCTTGTAATCTGTTTTGTTCCAAGTGAAAAATACGGGTAATAAATATTTTACTTTTACTTATTTACTTACTTAAATAGCCTAAACAAAATTTAACCTATAAGTAAGGGGCAACACAAAATACTGCTAAGTATTTCTAGGTATAGCTAAGTCTTCATTTGTTTTGATTCAATTTATCCAGCTCCGAATGGTTTGATTTGACTCTCTATCCTTCCACTTTCCTTTTCTTTTTAAAATAATTTACTGATCAAACTTCTTCTTGTCAAACCTTGTCAAAGCAAAGCCTTGTTCTTTGGGTCACTCATTTCTTCAGGAGGGCGTTTAATTGGGTGGTTTAATTTCAGCATTGTTAGCATCCAGTTCATCATGTAATCGGGCCGAAAGATTTTCAACATTGACTGGTGCTGACGCGTTCAAATTTTGAAAGTTCAAGTCAAAAAATTTTCTTTTTTTGGATCAAACCCTTATTACCTAGGTCTTTCATTTGTTCGGAAGTTTATTAGGGTCGTTCATTTGTGGGTCATTCCATTGTTAACACACACAAACACACACACTAAATACCGCTAAGTATTTCTAAGTATAGCTAAGTCTTCATTGGCTTGATTCAATTTATCCAGCTCCGAATGGTTTGATTTGACTCTATCCTTCCACTTTCCTTCGACACTTTCACAATTTTCTGTATAAAATATTTTATATATTCTTCTAACACTGGATTAAGGATTCTGATCCTGTTTTTATTAAGTTAATTTTTTGGTTGATGTTGTTGGCTCTTTAATGTCATCTTGAATGCTTAATGTTATGTAATTTCTTGTTCCAGACTAGCCACCAACTGCGTAAGCTCTTGATGCTTCTGATCAAAATAATCCTTCGTAGTAGCAGTCATATTCAAATTCTTTAATGCTAGCAATAAATTCCTGCAAATGTGTTAAATCTTCTCTAAAAAAAACATCGAACGAAAACTTTCTCGCAAACTTTCTTCTAAGAAATAAAAATCCAGAGGGGCTCGCGTTAAAAAATCAAAATAAACAAAAACAAGCAAGCGCCTTGAAGCAAAACAGCAATCACCTCTGGTTACATTAATTGGTATTTCATTTGGCAAATAACCATAAACAGGTAAGGCTGATGCAATTAGCAATCACCCGCTTAGTCGAGACTGACTTTAAATCTTATGTAAGACTGATGGGGATTCCGTTTTAGTACCCATTTTAATAGCCCTCCCTCCCCCCGGAGACAATAGAAAATTACTCGGTTCCCTTTAGAATAATATTGAAGGACGTGACGCTTCTGTTTCCTGGAAATAGCGGTGCACCAACACGTCTTTGTTCCTAGGAAAATAGTCTCTTTAGTGGTTCTGGTCATAGAAAATGGCGGTAAAAATTCCTTGTTTGCTGACACGAAATGATGGAAAAGCATGAAAATTTTGGGCGATTTAAGAACCATGCCCGTACTTGGGAGGATCCTGAAGGTTTTTTTTAAACATAGTAAAAAAAATTGCTGATTTGACGGGGTCTCATAGTTTTTTTTTTAAGTCAAAGCCTATTACGTAATAGCCAAGGAAATCTTGATTTGGTGGGGCCCCCTGAAGGTTTTTCTCTTACAACCTTAGGTTTTTTTTAAAAGAAAAAACACTATTATGTAAAAAGCAAATGCTGTTGCATAGGTGTACTGTATACGTGCGCTCTAGTATTGCATCAGATCCAGGTGTGCATAATAACGTCTTGTGGGGTTAGTAGATCCAATAGTTACCTCCTATGTGTGTCATGGAAACCATGGAGGCATCACTACTCTTAACCCCATTTTCCTCTTTCACAAATATTTCTTAGATATAGATTCGCCCTTTATCTCCGACAAAGCCATGACAAAGATATCAATCGACAAAGCCATGAAGCTATGCCAAAGGCCTGAGACTTTTGATTCCGCCTTAGCTCATAACGTCTATGACAACCCGTGTCGTTTCATTTTGTTTGATAACACCTCCATTATTGCCCCCGTTAAAGGTATCATGTAAGTTTTCAAGGAGGCAGTTGAAATCAAAAAGCATATCCACCAAAGGACTGCCCTTAATGAAGATACTGAAGAAATTCATCCAACCACCATTTGTAATGAACTTATTAATTCTGATTGTTTTTTATACCTATTCACAAAATCATATTTTGCAACCTAATAGGATCTCTGATAATACCATACCTAATAAGCGATTAAAAAGCGGGGATAAAAGGCTTTACATAAAATAAAAGTTTGAATTGCTATTCACTGTCGGGTTTTTTATTCGGTTACCCTTTCATCATAACTTGATGGGAAGGGTCCAAATAAAGGGTACCCTTTCAATGTTACGTTACTTTAGTGTTCGTTTCAAGGTTATTTTTTTCACATTGTCCTGTGGGCTCTTTATCTGTATTTTTTATTATTTTAAGCTGTGTTGTTAATGGGGATCAATAATTGCTTCTTTTCTTCTTGTTTCAGGTTTGGGAGGCCTTGCATCTGCCCTTGGATATGGAGCATATATGTATAAGAACCGTGGTCAGATGTCGACATCAGTATATTTGATGCAACTTCGAGTAACGGCACAAAGTGCTGTGGTTATTGCTCTGCTTGGTGGAGTTACCTATAGTTTAATTACTCAGTATGTTTTAAGTCCAAAAGAAAAAGACAAAAAATAGCTTTTGTTGTGCTATCATAGGCACAATAAATTTTATAAGGAAACCTAAAAGAAATTTAGGAAAATAGTGAATATATTATTAGTGTCTCCTTGCATTATCAAAATTTTGTGGAGTTAAATAACGATGCTGTTTTATGGTTCGGCTTTTATTTATAATTAAAATACTTATGAACTTAATTTTTTGCCCAAAACTTATAGCTACTATTATTATTTATTAAAAAATCCGTCTTCTTAAAAAAAGAAACGTGACGGAGCACTGCAAGAAAAGCAAAAGACAAATGTAGAACTTTGAAAATGTAACTAGTGTAGAAGGAATTGGTTCTAAGTGTTGTTTGAAATCTTTGGTTTTGCTTCTCTGTAAGTTTAGCACCAGCTATGAACCTGTCGGTCCAAATTAGATATCTCAGTATATTTTGAAAAACGGAAGAAAGTGGACAGGATTTTCAATTTATCAGCGTGTGTAAGAATCTCCTAGAAGGGTGCAATATGGCGGATCTGGGGGAAAGTAACAGTATTGCACAGCATTCATAGATAAACGGTGATTGAAAGGAAGCTCAGTAGAGACTATGGAAGCATACGAAGCTGATATGCGGTGTTTTAATATGTTCTTTTTGGAGATGACAAGTGTGAGAAACTGTATTTCCAGTAGAAATACCGAAATAATTGACGTGGTAAAGTGGGTGAATCTTGGAATTTCCCAGTTCCACGAGGAACTGGGCCTTTCCGCTTAAAAAGGACTACGTCGGACTTCTCAGCGTTGAATTCAAGGCCAGACTTTAGTTATTCTATTTGCAGGTTTTGGAAGGTTTCTCAAATTTTATTTGATACTGGTCTTGAGGTTCAAGGTCATAACTATTGAAGTAACAAGATTGAGGCAGCGGCATCTTGCCATGTTCCATGTGGTTTTGTTTTTGTTCAACTGATTCGAAAGCAAAGGCAAAGCACTAGAATGGTAGGATCTCAATTTGTAAATGTTTTCAGCGCACTACCTTTAAATGTAGACATGGTGATTATAGGGATCCTTCGCATAAAAGGCTCAGCACCCCTTCCTCGCTCCATTTCTCTCCACCCCAAGAAAAAAACAAGAACAAGTTTTTAATGTATATGTTTTTCAAGGATAAATAAAAATTATCGACTGAAAAATACAGGAGTACTCACCTTAAATAACTGAAACATCAAATAAGCAAATCTACCCCCTCCTAGGTATAAAGGTATGCGTAATCATACTACCCCCTCCTGTTGTTGTTTACCCATTTTATTGGCCATTTGATGTGTGGTTTATTTTTATTAATTTCAGTGAGATTATATTTTTCTATTTTGTATTTCAGTTATATAGTCCTAATTTTTTATTGATCACTTGATGCAATTTTTCTTTATATTTTACTTGATTCAGCCATGTCCCGGGATTTTTAAGTTTTTTTACGCCTGAAGTGAGTTCAGCTGTCAAAGCTTGTGATAGCCTTTTGAAAATGAATATTATTTTTACCTTTATGTAAGATGCTTGTTCTCTCGGATATATTTTAAAACAACATTTTAACCCATTCTTCACACTCATGCCGAAAGGGACCAAACATTGCACCAAAACCGATGGAAAGTGGACCATGGTTCTGTGGGTTCTATATAGCCCGCTCTTCATTATTCAGGGGTGTCTAAATTTTCGCACTCATGCCAAAAGGGACCAAACATTGTACAAAAACCAATGGAAAGTAACCATGGGTTCTATCCTATGGTTCTATGGGTTCTATATAGCCCGCTCTTCATTATTCAGGGGTGTCTAAATTTTCGCACTCATGCAGAAAGGGACCTAACATTGTACCGGAACCGATGGAAAGTGGACTATTGGTTCTATCCCATGCTTCTCTAGGTTCTATATAGCCCGTTCTTAATTATTCAGGGGTATCTAAATTTTTGCATTCCTGCCAAAAGGGACTAAACTTTGTACCAAAACCAATGGAAAGTTGTCCATGGGTTCTAACCCAGCTACCGAAGGGTGGGCTAGGTATACTTCAAAATTAAGTTGGTGGAACTCAAAGTATATATATATATATATATATATATATATATATATATATATATATATATATATATATATATATATATATATATATATATATATATATTTCTATAATATGGGATATACTGGAATACTCTCATTAAATCACAGTGGAAGCTAATTTTTTGGATATCCTTATATTGGTCTGGAACTTCCTAGCCAACTCGAATGATTAATATCAAATCACTTTCTGGCGTTTCTTGAAATTATTATTCCTTTCGATGACACTGGTATGTCAAAAGTTATTTTGTTGTGTTTTTGTACCCGTGTCGGTGTTACATGTTGGAAGTGTTTTCGAAATTTTCTATTAAAATTGTCCTATCCCACAGCGCCTGAATTTCATCTTCTTCCTTTTAAGTCTTTTGGTCGATATTCTCCCACTAAAATAGTTTGTAATTTCTCATTCGTATCAGCTACCGATATGTGCCTAAATAAATAGTCCTCCAAGACCTACAAATTTTCCGAAGGTAAATAACGAATTCTTATGATGTTTTTCAAATTTTTGGAAGATATGTCGTACGAGCCTAACATTGAAATTATTTCATCTAAGCAGCCCACAAATTGAGGTTCCACCTTCCTTGAGTCGTTGAGCTACTAGTTAGTTTATTTTACGAAAGTTGTTTGTAGTTTGGCTCGTTGAAAGATATGCAAGGCGATGTGAATAGAGATTTTCCTTCGCATAAATTAATCATTCACACAGTGTAGATAATAACAGGGTTGCCACTTGTAGCACGAAAGTGCTATTTTATCACTATTTCATCATTTGTAGCACTATACCACATGCTACATTATGTGTAGCACTTTTGTTCTTATATGATCAAACTAAAAATGTAGACATATAAAATACATTACATGATGTGTCTCATATCAAAATATATATATATATCAAAACATTTATTTATGCGTGATAATAATCAAATACATTTAAATGCTCGTACGTGTACACTTTCCCGTTCACTGCTCTGATCAGGTCAGGATGTATTTTCATTCTTTTACATCAAAAAAGATATAAAAAAAAGGTATTAGTGATTACCGCATAATCGCACATAACCACAATTATGCCGATTTTATCCTATTTTAACCGACCGAGTCCATTGATTTTTGAATTGAAAATGGAATAGTTGTGGGAATATATTTGGAATCAGCATAATAAGCTGATTCTTTTGATGTAGCTATTGATGTTACAATTCCGTTTTTTGGATTCGAATATTTTCGAATATTGAGCCGAGTTGCTCCTTGCAACTCGATATTTATCTAATATTTTTTGTATGTCAATTATTTAGAATACTGTTGATTTAGTCAACTCTAAGTCTAAGCCTTCCACTTAGATTTATTTTTATCGTCCCTTAGGTGTTTGCTATATTACCCCATTTATGCTATTGAGACATGGAGTTTGTCCCCCCTCTAGACATAGTATTTGATACAATTTCCATTACCGTATATCAAACGCTATAGTGTACAAAAAAATGGGGTTCGATCCCATTTTTTAAGGCTAGAATGAAAGAAAATCGATGTGTAGCACATTTAAGGGAATTTTTAAAGATAACGATAATAATTTACCCCTCAGACTCTTTAATCTATGTGTGATAAAGTAGCAACTGTCTTATGGGTACATTTAAAGGAGATAGGAAGTGAAACCTGCAATTAATGTCCTATTTCGACAAAAATTCGTGTGGACTTCTTTAGTTTCGTTGCATATGCTAGAAAAATACATATATAATTTTTTGTAAGGCTCACTGTAAACAAAAAAACTAAAACGACAAAAAATGTGTTTATTGTCAATTTAAGTTTTTATTACGGGAGAAAAGACCGGAGCTGACACTTAAAATGAACAAAACATTAGTCATATATTATGCAAAAACGACAAAACTAGCTGAAATAAAATAACCAGTGATGGTAAAATATATTTATAGAATTCCAAAAGCTAGCACTTTACTGAAGACAGGCCTGCTTGCATTTTTTGAGAATTATAATTATGTGCTAAAATTTATCGATACCGTAGCTGGTGCAAAACTAAATAGGTTAGTGTAGGTTACTTTCTGCAGACCACTCATGAACTTTTCTGCTCCTAAGGGGATATCCTGATTTTTTGCATCGGTTTTGTATTTTCTATGAAGCACTATTTTTTAATTCTAAAAATATTGAGAAGTATCACGGGCTAGTTAATTTTACCTAGTTTTATCGATATATCTTCCGTAATCATCGAAGCAATAATTTTTATAGTTTTGAATTTCAACTTCGCTCTTTACTTCCGTGAGAAAAATTGCGTTCTATTAATTGATTATTTCAGAGGTCTAGTTTACTGCATGCTGTGTTTTTGTGTGGTCGAGAAAAAAATTATGGTAGTAGTTCTATGTTGCTTCAGTAAACTCTTGAACTTATGACCTTGATTTTAAAACTGATAATTTCAACATGGTTCGAGGTTAATCAGCGAAATTTTGCAGAATCTGGCGTCTATTTCTTCTCGATATCCATGAATGTAACCTCAGGCCTCTAGAAACTGCATGTGAAACTACTGCTATTACCAGCAACTTACTGCAGCACCAAGCCACCTGAGGCCAACAGTTCCACGCGCCCTCCTCCTCAATTCCAATCTATTCAAAGCCTATCTCATTACAACTTCCTAAGAAGTTCCCATTTCGCATAAACCTTTTCTTACAGTATCCTTCCACCCAATTCAGGGACGACCTGTTCTTCATTTTGCCCTAAACGGTTGGCCGACAAGGACAATCTTTGGCTATCTGTCATGCTCTATCCGCAGGACATGTCCTAGTCATCTCATCGTTTCTCTCATCATAGCCCTAAAAAGCGTGGTTGAACCAAATTCTTACGCTTCCTACTTAATCAATCTTTTCGGGTAAGTTCGTTAGGTTTGCTCAAATTTTCCCAATATATTATATCTCCAGCCTAAATTTCGCTCGTCGCTGAGTGCAAGGTAGGTTGTATTTGGCAAATTACAAGTTATAGGGATAGACGTATACATTTTTGGAATGAATATTTTTAAATTATACCATTGCAACTTTATGTTTTTCCTTTTAAGTATTGGGTTTATTTTTCCGCAAGAAATTAATTTGCAATTTGACGGAATATTCTAAAATATATAGAAGAGATCGCTATTTACGCTAGTAGGTACAATATAATATGCTAACGGGCTCGCCATGAGATTTAGTCGTTTTAAAAGTGTAGTAATGTTTCAAACTCTTAAGTCTGTAAATACATCTGATAGGAGGATTTTATTCTTTTTACACTACAGCTTGTTTACAAACTTATTAAATTTTATGTGTGAAGTCTTCTAGGTTATGACAATAAAGTCTTTTTTGCTATTTAAAAAAAAGATTTTTTTTTGCTAATCAATCTCAAAATTTTCTAAAAATGGCCCTGATAGTGACCAGAATAGGAAGTTTCGCCTACATCACATTCAGTGATAGTTCTAGGGCTGGACAGAGGCACAGATGCCCCCCCCCCTCACAATGTCATCTGACATTAAATTCCTTTTATTTCATATTTTTAGACTCATATGGTTTGCCTTACCCTCCCCAGATTAAGAGGCCTAAAACCGTTTCTGATCACACTTACAAGGGCTTCATAGTCTCAATGTTCACTGTAATTCCAACCTTCAAAAGCCCACATTAAATCATTTTAACAGTCTGCCAGACTCCATCAAAGGTTAATTGGTCATTAAATTGTTCAGTCTCCAAACTTCATTGATAATCACATTCATCCTATCACTTAAAACATATTATCAAACAATTCGTGGTAACGAACTGTAGTAAGGAGCGACCCGGCTCAATGGTAAACGAAACTCCAAAAAATAGAATTTTTTTTATGTGTTTCTGCTGTTGCATTGGTGATTTCTTTTTCCATTATAAGTTTCATCAAATTTAGTCTTATCTATCAAAATTTACGATCCTCAGAAAATTTGCCTTATTTTGGAAAATAGAGGGAAACACCCCTTAAAAGTCATAGAATATTAACGAAAATGCCACCATCGCATTCAGCCTATCAGAGAACCATGCTGTAGAAATTTCAAGCTCCTATCTACAAAAATGTGGAATTTCGTATTTTGGCCAGAAGACAGATCATGGATGCGTGTTTTTTTTTCCCCAGGGGTGATCGTATCGACCCAATGGTCTTAGAATTTCGCAATAGGGCAAATTCTAACGGAAATTAAAAGTTCTAGTGCCCTTTTTAAGTGACCAAAAAAATTGGAGCTCACCTAGGCCCCCTCCCATGCTCAATTTTTTCCCAAATTCAGCGAATCAAAATTTTGAGATAGCCGTTTTGTTCAACAGAGTCAAAAAAACCTAATAACTATGTCTTTGGAGATGGCTTACACCCTCACAGTCCCCGGGGGAGGGGCTGCAAGTTACAAACTTTTACCAGCGTTTATATGTAGTAATGGTCATTGGGAAGTGTACAGACGTTTTCAGGAAGATTTTTTTCTTGGTTGGGGAGGGGGTTACGCGGAAGGATCTTTCCATGGAGGAATTTGTCATGGGAAAAGAGTATTTCCACAGTATTTTCTAGCTTTATTTAAAACAAAAAATAATGAAAAAATGAATATGAAAAAGTTTTCTACTGAAAGAAAGGAGCAGCATTAAAACTTAAAACGAACAGAAATTATTACGCATATGAGGGGCTCATCTCCTCCTAAATACCTACTCTTTACGCTAAAGTATTTTTAGTAATTTCAACTATTTATTCTACGGCCTTTGTAATTCAGGGGTCATTCTTAAAGAATTGGGACAAAATTTAAGCTTAGTTTAAAGAGCAAGGTATTAACGAGTGGGAAAACCCCATCACATACGTATTAAAAATATACGAATATAGAAGTTTGTTGCGTAAGTTAACTCGTAAGTTACGTATGTTTTTTACTAATAAAAATGTTCGTAAGAAAATTAAAAGTTCTAGTTGTCTTTTTAAGTAACCAAAAGATTGGAGGGCAACTAGGCCTCCACCCCTACTCTTTTTTTGAAAATCGTCCGATCAAAACTAAGAGAAAGCCATTTAGCCAAAAAAATTAATATCCAAATTTCGTTTTAAGCATTCATGTGCGGGGAGCCAAAATCAAAACTTGCATTAAATCAAAGACGTTCAGAAATTAAATAAGTTTTAAAAAGTAGATTTGAGAAAAAGAGTCAAACTTTAGCGTAAAGAGCGGGGCATTGAGGAAAGAACAACTTCTTTCATATATGGAGTAATTTCTGTTCGTTTTAAGTTTTAACGTCGCTCCTTACTTTAAGTGAAAAAAACTTCTTTCTTTTTTTTTAATATAGACTGAGTTCAAAACGTATTAGCTACATTTCCCCATATTTTAACATTTGACCGTTGAAATCCGGCAAAAGAATAGATAATTTCACAGATTAGAATTTGGTAATATCGGAGTTAGGTAAGCACAAGCCTTACCTAATTTAAGCTTATCTAAGGGCTTTTGAATTTAATGGGCTAGACGTCTTATTCTTTTATTTTTTGGCAGTATTATTTTTGTGTTCAAGTGATTCGTTTAAAAAAAAAAATTAGATTAGGCAAAGCAGCGGAATGGTAAGATCTTTATTTATAGATGTTTCCAACATATTGTAATTATAAATGTAGGCCTACTCAATGTGATTTTGGAGATCCGTTTTGTACTTTATGTCATAATGACCATTTGACGTGAACTGATCATTTAACGGAAGATTTTTTTGTGCGTTATGTCTTATTTATTTTTTTGCTTAATTTATCGATTGGCCTGGATTTCACGTTTTTCCTTTCATATGTGAGGAGATTTCGGTGTCAAAGCCTGTAATAGCTTTTCAAATACAAACGTGATTTTGTACATCTCTGTGAGATGTTTATTCTTTCCTATACATTTTTGCAAGATATTAACCACCTTTTCTTTACTCACATGGGTTTAAATTTTCTTACTCATGCCAAAAGTGGAATCTGATTTTAACATTGTATAGAAATCAATGGAAGATTGACCAGGGGTTCGATCTCAGCTGCCATGTGGTTGACAGGGAAGGGGATCTGTCGGTTAAATATATTCCCCCGAAACTCTTGATTATGCTGGTTGAAGAGTTGGCGTCTTGTCTAACTGTGTTTTTACAACAACAACAGCAAAACTCCATATCAACAATTTTGGCTTTTAACAGGCGCAATTCAAGCTTAAGTTATTGGATCTCAAAGTGTGTTTTCTTTTTCTATTCCTACATAATGTGATTTACGAAAATACTCCTATTAAATCACATTGGAAGCTAGTTTCTTGGATACTGTCATACTGGTGTTAATTTTCTTTGGCCACTTCATTGACTGATGTCAAACCACTCTCTCGCCTTGAAATTATCACTTACTTTAGGGACACTGGTGTGTCAAATATGTCTTTTTCATTCTTTTCCTGTATCTGGATCGATGTTGCATGATGGATACGTCTAAGAGGCTTGAATATGAGCCAAACAACAAATTATAAGGACCTCAATTTCACATTTTAAGATGAAATCCAATAATATCTTATTGACATTTTCCTATCCAACACCGCTCAAATTTAAGGTTTATGGTTTTTTGGTCAAGTTTGTCACTATCAAAGTAATTTGGATCATTTATATCAGCAAACAGTACTTAAAATTCAAAATTTTGGAAGATACTTCTTTTGACTCCCCCGTTGAAATTTATTAATAATCTGATTACTTCTAAGGAAGAATGCAAATAATTATACTGTTTTGAACTATTGACGGTATCCACGATTGACCGTTAGTCTAAGTCCACGGGAAGATTTTTTGTGACCCCCCCCCCCCCGAATGAAAATCCTGGGTATGGTCGTGGTCATAATAGTAGTAATCTTAGTAGTAGTATAGGATTTTTAGTGGTAGTAGTTTTATATTTAGGCTACTAGTTGTGGTAGTAGTACCAGTAGTATTGGTTTTAGTAGGAGAGGCTGTAGCATTAGTAGTAGTTGTAATAGTAGTAGTAGTGGTCGGAGTAATAACAGTCATAACAGTAACAGTCGCAGCAATAGTAGCTGAAGCAGCCGTAGTAGTAATAATTGTAGCAGTAGTAGCATGCACATAATGTCTCATTAGTTCAACATCCCCCTCAGCATTCCCTGATGTTGGAGACACAAGGTCAAACGTGCCCCTTTCACAGCAACAAGACTAATGTGTAAACAATAGGCAACTTGCATATTAGAGCCCTTGCCACAGGAGCTGTCATCCCCGAAACATGGTTATTGGGCCTTTCAACTATTTTGAACAAAATAGCTTTCTTAAAATTATTATTGGATGTCTTTAGGGGAGGTTGGCTAAAAGAGGTGGAGTAGAGCTGCTTTTCCTTGAAAACTGTTGACTCCTAGAAAGGGCACCATAAATTTCCATCTTCTATTGAATGAGCCCCTCTGAAGTTTCTAAGACATCTCCTTTCGTACGAAGGGGCATAGGGAGAAAAGAAATTATACATTGCAGCCTTGTCGCCCATTACTTAGGCAGAGCTGCTGTGCTACCTATGATTTCTCAAGCATTAGGGGGCACTCGAACATCTTAGAAAGCTATCTAAATGAAGCAAATTGTAAAGAAGAAAAATCGAGGACATTTCCAGCCAGTTAAAAAAAAGGATAAATATGGAGATGATAAATATTAAAAAAATATATATATAGATAAAAGTCCTAAGGACAAAACAAAAACAAAACAAACATCAAAAAATAAAATACTAGATTTACATTGGTCCTCTCCGAGCAACGGTGAAAAGTAACTAAATAAAAACGTCAAACATTGAATGGCTGTTCAAAATTGGGAAGTTTTTGTTTGGTTTAAGTTTGAATCTTTTAAATCCAAAAAAAATTTTAAATGTTTGAGCCCTAATCACTTACCAGGCATGGTATTACCAGAAATCGGTTGGGAAACTCGGGCTGTGAATAAAAATAATAAAAAGAAATAGAATTTAAAAGTTTATCATAAATGCGGCTAAGGTAGGTTTCACCGGTGTCTCTATTAAGGCCGACTTTTTTATGTATATGTTTCAAATGACTCCCTAAAAACATGTATGAGACCTTTAATTCGGCAATAATGTAAATATTTTCAAATAGAATGAAATGGTAAGGATTATCATAAGCGTATTGAGCCAAAGTGGCATAAAAGGTTTCTGGCCCCCATGGCTATGTCTATTAATAGTATGTTTTACAGTGACCTCTCTCCTAGTTTTTTGGTGGGTTCTCCCAACATTGAAACAGCCACAAGAACACGGGATTTTCTTTTAAGGCTGTTTAAATGGTCATTTGAAAAATAAGGCTTACTTCTATATGCTTGGTATACATTTTTCTTGACAACACCATCGTTGGGTGGTATATGGTAGTTTTCATTCGCAGTTTTTAAATGGCGATCTAGGTATATGGCCACTAATAAATTAAAAAATAGTCTCAATGATCAAACTTTGGATGAAAGTCGTCCAGTTACCAAGTGACAGGTTACTTAAGGCAGCTTATGAAGATTTACTCTCGCAGGAAAAAAAGATCGCGGCCACTAAAAATAAAATATATTTTAGACAAAACAGGGTTTTCCTTTGTTTGGAATGAAGGTAGAGGACCAACAGACATAAATGCAAATTGGGAGAATGAAATTAAGATAGTACTAGAGAATCAAATGATTCAAAAATGGAGTGAGGAGATAAAAAAATCAGAAACATTAAAGTTTTATAAGGATGTTAAGGTGGTTTATGGGCAGGAGTTCTACTTTAAGCTGAATTTACCAGCTAGATATTTGGCGTTGTGGATGCAGCTCAGGGCTAACTGCCTGCCAATTAGTGCAAGATTTATAAAATATTCTAAAGAAAGATGTTCCAATGAAGACAAATATATTTGCCCGCTTTGCAGAGTTAAAGAGGATTATTTAGTGCATTGCTTAAGCCAGTAACTGGGGACCTCTACGATAAGGGAAGGGATATTCGGAAATAATAAGTTGATAACTCCAGGTGTCTTAAATAGTACGTCGCCTCAGTTTATTTGTAGAGTAGCAAGGTATCTGGAAATTTTGTTAAATAAATCAAAATAATAATAAATAAATAAAAAATCTCAGTATAAAGTAAATGTATTTATGTCTTTCTCCGAGTGTTAAGCGTTCTATTCAAGTACCTTTTTTCAAGTATTAAGTACTAGTATTAGGTTAATGCAGTGTTTAATTTAAGCGTTTTATGATGATACGCTGATCAACGTTTTTGTTATTTGTGTCTTTCGTTTGTGTTATTGTACTGTGTTTATGGCTGTATATTTGGCTTTAAAATACACTTATCCATGGGACCAAAAAAGTGACTTTCGTGCCACTTCTGGAGTGGATAAGCTTAGGAGTATAAGCAGCTCACTATTGAAATATCCATGGCTAAGAATCCTTAAGTGGATACTTAAGGTACCTCCTTTGAATACACACCTTTCTAGTTTCCTTAGCAAGTGAAAATTAATAAGAGCGTTTTGAAAAAAAATTCTCAGTGAAAAATACTTTCGCTCAAATTTGAAGCTTTATGAAAAAAAATTATGATGAATGCTACTTTATCCACTACTTTAAATTTTATCCTTACAGTATGAACAAAATATCTTCAAGAATTTTCAAAAAAGCTTGATACCCTTATTTATATATTTCTCCTTCTTCTTTTAACTGGTACTAGTGGGACACCGGGACATTGCAGGTGCGTCGAAATGTGGAGCCAGATGAAGTGTTCACAATTAGGGGTCTACTTCTACGTCAAGGCGTGCATGAATCAGTCGCTGGTTTTGACCTCTCACACAAGCTCGTCATTTTGGGGCAAGGGGTGGGGACTGATCCTTGAATTTGAAGAATTCTCGTGTTCTAACCTTGTAGTTTTTATTATATTATGATTTCAGTGATCTCTTATCCAAAGAGGCTGATATGTTTGAACCAAAAATAACGAAAGTATACTACGCATGAGAAGTTCTAAGTCTTTCATAGCATTGTGGAAGAAAATTTGCAATGATAATACCACGAACCACTATAAATTATATTAGTATACCACTATAATTATAACACTTCAGTTTTCTAAAAATCTCTATACATTCTTTATTGGATAATATTTTATAAATAATTGAATGTATTTATTTGCATCTTTTCAAAGATATTAATGGTTATATATCGCTTGAACTATTTGTATGACAAAATTGCGTTTTTTTTTGTAGGAAGTTTAAGAAAAATAGAAATTAAAACACATATTTATTGCCTATTTTAACAAAAACGTGAAATTTGGCCGTTTTCCGCCTAAGTTAGCCAAAACTCTTTTTGCAATGTTTATTGTATAAATTTAAAACAGCTGAAAACAAACAACATTTATTTTAAAGAACAATTTTCTTATGGAAATAAAGAGCGAAGTTGAAACCTAAAAAAAAAACAAAATTTTTGCTTTGCAGCTTATGCACCATATAGTGGCAAGACTTGTTCAAATAACCTGATATGTCCTTATATCTGAAGAATTCGGAAAAACCACCGCTTAAATGAAGTCTTAGCTTGCTTGAGTTTTTTAAAGTTGTATACTAAAATCTATTGATTTCATGGTCGCTGAAATACTATTGAGAGCTTTATACATTGATCTCTTAGTTTCTGTGGGCTACTTAAGGACTTTTTTGCTTCTAATCATGTTTTGTATTTTCATGGGTGCACTATGTGCAATGGTGTATTGGCATTTTTTTTTTCTCGGCAGTTCTTTTTGGCAAAAAATATAGGCATTTGGCACCAGGAAAGTGATATAACCAAAAACTAACTTATAGCAAATAAAGCTGCACCTTTGATGTGGTCACGCCAATTGGGAATGAGATTGTTTCACCCACTAAAATTTTGAAAAAAAACCTTTTTCGGTGTTTTTACTCAAAATAATCAAAATGCACTTTGAGATCTCGAAAAATACCTGTTTCAAATCTTGGCTTTGAAAAAATTAACCCCTCCCCCTCCCCTCATATTCTAGGACTGTTCCCTCCTCAAAGTCTCACTCTTTACGCTAAAGTTTGACTCTTTGTCACAGGTCTACTTTTTAAAACAACAAAAAGATTAGCATAAAGAGCGAGGCGCTTAGGAGGGGACAGCTCCTTTCATATGCGGAATAATTTCTATTCGTTTAAGTTTTAATTTCGTTCCTTACATTCAGTTAAAAAAACGTGTTTTTTATTTAATTTCTGAACCTTTTTCGACTAATGCATGTTCGAATTTGGCTCATCGTACAAAATTAAAATAAAATTTGGCAGATTTATTCGGTATATGATGGTTTGCCCCCTCCTCAATACCTTGCTCTTTCCGCTAAAACTGTTAGCACTTTTAAAAAATCTTATTGTTCTAATTAAACGGCCCCTGTAATTCAGTAGACGCTCTTAAAAAATTGGGACGAACAGTCAAACTTTACCGTAAAGAGCAGCGTATTGAGTAGGGAGCAACCCTTCATATATAGAATAATTTTTGTTCGTTTTTAAAATAACCCCGGTAAATCTGGCTCACCCTCTACGAAATATACCCCTTCCCTTGACAGAAAACTCCGTGGAATTTTTTTCAAACCTAATTTACAACCCCCCCCCCCCGTCAGATTTCCTCTACAGTTCCATACTCGTTTAGAATCCCCCCTCCCTATAAAATTGCTTGTAAACGATTCAGCCTGAAAAATTCTCCTTAGTATTCTTTTACTTAAATAAAACTTTAACCTCTAATCGGTTTCTCGATCACTTCCGAAATGCCCCGTCCGCGGAATTTATTCCCTGGAAATCAAAAATGCGGAAAAAATTCCCTGGATGATTCCCCTGGAATATCTCCACATGAAAAATTTGGCAAATAGAATGTTAAAAAAATTTAAAAGAATTTCGTATAATAATTCTGCCAAAACCCCCCAGTGTAACATTTTCCCTGCAATATTCCCCCCCAGGAATTTACCTCTCCAAGGTAGATTCTCCCTATAAAAATCCCCCCATGCACAACCCCCAAACCCTAGAAAAAATGTCTGTATACTTCCCAATAACAAATACTGTACATAAACAATGGGCGAATTTCATAGCTTACAGGCCTCTCTCAACGGACTGTAGGGGCTCATTTTGTACCTAAGGACATAATTATTTGATCTTTTAACTATACTGAACAAAATGGAAATCTAAAAATTTCGATCAGATAATCTGGGGAAAATGGGTGTGGGATGGGGCCCAGTTGCCCTCCAATCTTTTTGGTCACTTAAAAGCATGAAACTTCTACAGTAGGGCTCTCTGGTACGCTGAGTCTGATGGTATGATTTTCATTAAAATTTCTTTATTTTTAGGGGGTTTTTCCCCCCGTTTCAAAAATCAGGCGAATTTTCTCTAACACTAAACTTGACAAATCTTACATATTTGGAATCAGCATAATAAGCTGATCCTTTTGATGTATCTATATATATATATATATATATATATATATATATATATATATATATATATATATATATATATATATATATATATATATATATATATATATATATATATATAAATTAATTTTTTGAGTTTTGGCTACTATTGAGCCGAGTCACTCCTTACTTACAGTTTATTACCACGAACTGTTTGATTTCGTAAAAAGCATTGTCAGTTCACATGTCTGTAATTTTATCTTGTGTAGCTGCAATGAGACTAGAAGCTCTAGAAAAATTTAAGTCCACCACCTGTAGCTGCTCAGACAGAGGGATCGTGACAAAAAAAATCCACTAGATGGAGTGTAAATATAGATTCAAATGTCAGAAGTCTGGTTGCGAGTCCCTGGGCCTGAGCTGCTGATTCCCGTCACTTGATGCTTGAGTAATTGATAAAATGGTCAAAATACAGTTGAATCTATTCAGTACTCTATTCGTCGATCTATATCAATATGCCCATCTTGTAATAGATGATTTCTCCAGCCGATAACAGTTGTAACAGCGGCTTTCGGAGCGACAAAAAACAGTTGGTGGTATGTATTGCTATTCGTGATAAAAGAGTACAGCTTTTGAAGAATCAAGAAGATGAATGCCATTCATCTCGAGTTCTGAGTGCAATCGCTTAACTCAAGGTTGGGTCTATGAGCATGGCAGTTAATGTAAATTTCATGCATTGCAATTGCTTTAACATGGGCTTGTACACCTGAAAATCGGCTGCTCATGACACTGGCTTGGTATTCTTATAGAAAAAAAAAACATATTTCATCCCCCTTTGGATATTGAACAGTAAATTTGCCTCCCTTTCAGAGAAGAGTCAGAACAAACTTCAGGAAATATAGATCACATAATCCGTATATATAAACGGGATCACTGCTCCAGAGTCACGCAACCGACATGTATAATTTTATCACTGATGGGTAGCCTTATTCTATTATCAAATAGAATATTAAAGTTTTTCTTGTTTTAGTTGAGAGAAAGAGTCAAACTTAAGCGCAAAGAGCGAGGCGTTGAAGAGGGAACAGCCCCTTTCATATACTGAGTAATTTCTGTTCGTTTTAAGTTTAAATGTCACTCCTTACTTTCAGTTAAGAACAATTGTTTTTTTTATTATTTTAATATCTGAACGTTTTTTAGTTAACTCATGTTTTGATTTCGGCTCTCCGCAGAACGAAATTTGCATATTTATTTTTTTGGCTAAATGGCTTTCTCATAGTTTTGATCGAACAATTTTGAAAAAAAGGAGCGCGGAAGGATGCCTAGTTGCCCTCCAATTTTTTGGCTACGTAAAAAGGCAACTAAAACTTTTAGTTTTTACGAATGTTTTCATTAATAAAAGATATACGTAACTTACGGATTAGCTTATGTAACAAACTTCTACATTCGTAAGTTTTTATTACTTATGTAGGGGGGGGGAGGTTCCCACTCTTCAATACCTCTCTCTTTACACTAAAGCCTAAATTTTGTCCCAATTCCTTACGAATGACCACTGAATCATTAAGGCCGTAGAATAAGTAGTTGAAATCGCTAAAAATACTTTAGCGGAAAGAGTGAGGTTTTAGGAAGAGGTGAACCCCATATATGCGTAATATCTCCTGTTCATTTTAAGTTTAAATGCTGCTCCTTACTTTCAGATGATAAAACTTTTTCATATTTAATTTTTTCATTGCTTTTTTTAAATAATGCTAGAAAATCCTGAACCCCTTCATGGAAATTTTCTTTCCTCATGAAAAATTCCTCTATGACAAGTTCCCCTCAAATACCCCCTCTTCTCAACCCCTCACCCCAACCAAAAAATCCCCCTGAAAACGTCTGTACGCTTCTCAATAATCATCACTATCTGTAAACACTGGTCAAAGTTTGTAACTTGCAACCCGTCCCATGGGGACTCCGAGGAACAAGTCGTCCCCAAAGACATAGTTATAAAGTTTTTCGAATATGCTGAATAAAATGGCTATCTCAGAATTTTGATCCGACGACTTTGGGAAAAAATGCGCGTGGGAGGGGCCCTAGGTGCCCTCCAATTTTTTCGGTCACATAAAAAGGGCACTAGAACTTTTCTTTTCCGTTCGAACGAGCCCTTTCGCAAAATTCTAGGAAAAATGGGTCGGTACGATCACCTCTGGAAAAAATAAACCCGCACCCGTGATTTGTCTTCTGGCAAAATACAAAATTCCACATTTTTGTAAATAGAATCTTGGAACTTGTACATTAAAATTCTGTGGTACGCTGAGTCTGATGGTGTGATTTTCATCAAGAGTCTTTGACTTTTAAGGGGTGTTTCCCCCTATTTTCTAAAATAAGGTAAATATTCTCAGGCTCGTAACTTTTGATGAGTAAAACTAAACTTGATGAAACTTATATATTTAAAACTAGCATTAAAATGAGATTCTTTTGATGTAACTATTGGTATCAAAATTTCGTTTTTTTTTTTAGTTTTGGTTACTATTGATCTGGGTCGCTCCTTATTACAGTTCGTTATCACGAATTGTTTGATAATGAAAGTGGGGCACCACGGCTCCAACAAGAAGGCAATGAAAATGTGTAGTAGAAGGTGAAAATGTGTGAGACAACGAGAAGTGAAAATGTGTAAAAGAAGGCAATGAAATATGAAAGATGGATTTTCCATAATTATGTTTGGTAATGAAGCTCACAATAGATTGTTGTACAGTACTGCTCTGTTAGAAACGGATTTGCTTTAATTGAGAACACTTTTTTTGCACAAATTTCATTTCATACTTCAAATTAATAGAAATTGTAAATACCGATTGGGGTGACTCCTGAATTTAGGGGGGCTATAGCCCCATTCATCCCCCCAATGAAGCCAGTGCAAGGAAGGGAACTAAATCACAAAGCTGCTTTCCTGCGACAAAATGAACCTAAAGCTTAAAATGGAAAAAAATGAAACTTACTTCGTTTAAATAACAACTTTAGAGAATATATGACAATCCTTACGATTTGTGATCAGCTCAGTAACAGAGAGCTATTTTATTAATAAAGTCTATCTTCAGTTCATTTTTCACTTTTTTTTATTCCTATTAAGGAATTATTTTATCTTTAGTTGACTAAAAAATAAATAGACAAACTATTGCTGTTTCGTTAAGGAACGATTCCTTCCCTGTCCAACCAAGATAAATACTAGTAAGAACTTGCTACTGTTGCAAGTTCTTATGATTCCTTAGCCTAGTTGGACAGGGACAGGGTCATTCCTAGGGTGGGTAGCGCCTGAAGAAAAAAGTAATTTCGGTTCCCTCCTGCCGACCCAAAAATAAGTTAAAAAAGCTCCAGAAGACCCAGTTATGTCGCTTAGGATAGTTTATCCTGGTCCCCTCCTTTAGAATAGCCCTAGGTAGGGAAGGAATTATTCCTAAAAAACAAGAAAATTTTGTTTATTCCTTATCAGTTAACTAAAGTTCCCTAATAAGACCCATTAGCTAATAAGACATGGGAAATGATGAATGATTCGGACTGAGGCTTTTTTAACAAAACGGGGGTATAATTTGTAAAAAGCTTGTAATCGTGATTATAAGGAAGAAGCGATTGAAAAATTGGAAAACATTTTCTTTTCAGTTAGCGTTTTAAGCCTAGTCAATTCGCTATAGACATTTTATTTTATTTATCATATGGGAAAAGAAAATCAAAAAAATATCCCTTTTCAAGTAAGCAAATCTTTTGTTTAGATTAATTATTATTTTAAAAAGTGTTAAGCATGTGATTTGTTGCTAGCTAGGCCTATGCTATGCTACTTCAATAAGCATATTGTAAAATTTCATAATTAATATAGGGCAAGGTGAACATACTACTTGTCCATTTTTTAGCCTACACTCTTTTAAAATATAGCCTATACCACTTGGCTTAATCAGTTCACAATAGTCTGTGATTCCATGCCCAATTACCATTTGAACTAGCCTAAGATACAATTTAAGATGGAAAATTTAAGAAAGTATATAGCCTAGGTTTGTCATAGAAGGAAACATGATAATCTGACTAGCCAAGTAGGAACCTTCTGGATATTACAAAGTAAGAATAGTAAAATTCTAGTTGAGTGACTTCTTGCTATCTCAGAAAGGAGTTAGGTTAGGAAAATGAAACTTTCAGGTATGGGTCTACAGGCTAAAGTATATCCTGGGAAGGTATTTTGAAGTACCTACTACCACTCCTCCCTCTAGAGGGTCCTGACCTTTGATGACTTTAAAAATATATGTGTTATAAAAGTGAAACCTTGCAAAATAGATCTTCTACTTGAATAAAGTACAACAAAATTGTTTTCAGCTTCACAACTTTGCTCAATCCCAATTTATAATATTTTAAAGAATACAAACATGCTTCTTTTGCCCCTTTCTGAAATAGCAAGAAGTCACTCAACTAGAATTTTTCCCCAATGTCCACTCCTTCCCCCTCCAGAGAGCCCAGAAATTCACCTACATGACAAATCTATGTACCTATTGGAATTTTGACAAAACAACACTTTACTTTAATTTTCAGTTACCAGTTGCTTTTTCTCTGCCTTTAGTTCTGAAAAATGCAAGTCTTGTTATTTGAGTAGAATTCTGAGCCATATCATTTTTTTTTTTGAAATTTAAGAAGTGTATTTGCATATCTTTAAAATCATATAATAGTAATTTAAAGTAATGTATAATGTAATAGCACATCAAATATGCTTCTCATAAGAGTACAAAGTCCTGGTGTGTCCATTGATACACTGTTTTGTTTTGGGCACCAACCACTTATCCTGGAAAAATATTATTGCTTGTTCTTTGGTCCTTGGCAAATCCCAAATCTTAATTTGAATATCCATAGTGAGACTATATTCTATCACTATGCATTGCAAACTAACTGGTTATTGTCCCATGTGATCTTCACAATCAAAATTCTTAAGTGTTTCTTGTATAATATGTAAGTACACATTTGCAAGTGAATTGATTATTCCAGGCCTATTTAGGAACAGCATACTAAAGGAATTGGTAAATTTGACACAGTTCATAGGACTAACTTACAAATAAAGTGAATATATCATTATGCATTTTTTTTGTGCTCTTTCTAAATATAATAACTGCTTTACTTGGAAATTCAATTTGATTACAGAACATTCACCCTTTACAGACCAGTGGTGGATCCAGGGGGGATCAAGGAGCCCCCCCCCCTAAAGAGGTGGTGGATTTGTGGTTGGGACTGTTTGCTCTGGTTTGGGTTGGAATGAAAGTTTTTTTGTAATTAGTTTTTAATAGTTGAGGTTTTAATAAGTTTTTAATTATTAAGACTGTTCATTTTTGCAAACAATTTTGAAACAAGGCTTTAGCCACTTGGTGTGGTCTCTGTTAGATTTTACTAATGTTGCATACCACCAAAAAGTGTTTAATTAAATTTAGATTTTTCAAGGGAATCTGTCCATATTAACACAAAAGCCAACTGGGAGGCAAAAATCTTCATTGTATAATAACAAGGAGAGGAAATTTAAAATCCTGACTTCTTTAGGCTGTCAAAATGATGTTTCAGAATTTTGCTGTCACAACAGGGCTGAAAAGCAAAATATTCATTTCTTTTTACTGTCAATTTTTGTTCAAGTCTTGCTATGATGCTGAGGTGAAGAAATTGGTATCATTACTCTTTTTGGCTGTCTGTTTTGGTTTTTTGGGTTTGCTTTTTTGCAAAGCAGGGTGGTTTTTTCAACAGGGTGTTTTTTAAAAATCCCTCTTTAGGGGATTTGTATAATAGAAAGTAAATGTATGAAAAGTGCAAAAATTATTAATTCAAGTTTTAGATTTTGATGAGGAAATGGTGGTGACTACTGCCCATTTTCATCTAATTAAAGCTCTGCATTATATGACATTTCACCTCTTCTGTTCATCCTAAAACATTAAAATAAAGGCCAAACTCTTTAGAACTTTAATACAAGTTCACATAAGTATATACTTAAAACCAAGTATATGAGTCAAAATTCTCCTTCCAAGGTTAGAGTAATCATTTAAGAAAAATAAATTTTCAAAAATTGTTTATAAAAGAAGGCAAATAACTATCTGTTTATTGTTTTTTTTTTATCTAGCGGGTATAGATGGGTCTCTGAATTCTCATTTTGAATCAGAAGAATGGCATCAATATTTTTTCAGACATTTACTAATAAAATTTGAAAATTCAAACAACTTGAGTTAACCATGGAAACAGAATGCAAATGCAATATTACTTCAGAATTACTCACCTTCTCAATACCAGCCACTCACAAAACATAGTTATGTTTTTGTATAGGTATTGCATATATTTGTCCATAAAATTTTCTAACTGCTATTTATACTGCTGAGGATTTTTATGCTTACTTTGATACATTCCATCCAATCATATTTCCATGATTAGTTGTTTATAAATCAAAATTTCACTGGACAATTCTTTTACTTAATGCCAAATCTGAGTCAAATTTTTATATTTGTACTTAACAGACATATTGAGATTTAAATATTTGAATTGAATATTGGAAAATTTCAAGATAAAAAAAAGTAGAAGTCTACCACAGCTTGTAACACTGAGAATTTAGATATCTAATCTATACCTATCAAATAAAAAAAAATAACAGACACACAATAATTTGTTTTTAATTAGTATTTCAACTCATATACTTAATTTGAGGCAAATACCTACATGTATCTTTATTAGAGTTCATATTCTTCTGATAATTTTGGTTTTTATTCAATTTATAAAATTGTAAATTCTGTAATTTAAGTGAAATATATTGAATTTTAAAATGTGGAAAGAAATGGTATGTTGTTATGAAAAGTAAAATTTTTGGTAGTAATTTTTTTAAATTTTGTCAAAACAGTATTTCTGTCTATTGAACCATTATTTTCAAAAAGAAACAGTGATTATTTAATGATTTTTTCTATATTAAATAAAAAAACAAGTTTTTTTTTAACTGAAAGTAAGGAGCAACATTAAAACATAAAACAAACAGAAATTACATCATATATGAAAGGGGCTGCTCCCTCCTCAACATCCAGCTCTTTATGATTAAGTTTTACTCTTTCTCTCAACTCTACTTTTTAGAACAGTAAAAACTTTAGCATAAAGAGTGGGGTATTTCTAGTTTCCCTCCAATTTTTTGATTACTTAAAAAGGCAATTAAAATTTTTGATTTTTTACAAACATTTTTATTAGTAGAAGATTTACATAACTTACAAGTTAGCTTACATAACGAACTTCTGTATCTGTATGTTTTTATTATGTATATGAGGGGGTTGACTCCCTTATCAGTACATTGCTCTTTACACTAAATCTTAAATTTTGTCTCAAATCCTTAAGAATGACCCCTGAATCACAAAGGCCATAGAATAAATAGTTGAAATTACTAGAAATACTCTAGCATAAAGAGCAAGGTATTAGGAGGAGGTGAACCCCTCGTGTACATAATAATTTCTGTTTGTTTTAAGTTTTAATGCTGCTCCTTACTTTCAGTTGAAAAAAACTTCTTCATATTTATTTTTTCATTGCTTTTTTTAAATAATGCTAGAAAATCCTGCACTCCATACATGGAAATTTTCTTCCCCCATGACAAATCCCTCCATAGGAAGTTCCCCCAACATATCCCCCTCTTCTCAACCCCTCCCCCCAAAAAACCAAAAAATCGCCCTTAAAACGTCTGTATACTTCCCAATAACCATTACTACATGTAAGCACTGGTCAAAGTCTATAACTTATAGCCCTTCCCATGGGGATTGTGGGGGAGTAAGCCATCTGCAACGACTTGGTAATAAGGTCCTATAAATATGTTGAATAAAATGGCTATTTCAGAGTTGAAATATTTCAGTATTTCAGAGTAGGAGCCCTCCAATTTTTTAGTCACTTAAAAAGGGCACTAGAACTTTTCGTTTCCGTTAGAATGAGCCCTCTTGCAATATTCTAGGACCCCTCGTTTGATATGATAGCCCCTGGGAAAAAAACAAACAAACAAACATGCATCCATGATCTGCCTTCTGGCAAAAAAAAAAAAAAAAATACAAAATTTCACATTTTTGTAGATAGGAGCTTGAAACATCTACAGTAGGGTTCTCTGATATGCTGAATCTCATGGTGTGATTTTTGTTAAGATTTTATGACTTTTAGGGGGTATTTCCCCCTATTTTCTAAAATAAGATAAATTTTCACAGGCTTTTAACTTCTGGTGGGTAGGACTAAACTTGATGAAACTTAAATATTTAAAATCAGCGTTAAAATGTAATTCTTTTGATGTAGCTATTGGTATCAAAATTCTGTTTTTTAGGGTCAAACCCTAATTTTAAATTTTTTTATGCATTTCTATCTGTTACATTATAACAAGGAAAACATTCTGTTTTTCTTGTTACATTCCTAAAAGAACTAGTATTTAATGGTTAATAAATCTTTTATGAATATACAAGTTGTATCTTTATCCTCATATCCTACTCTTCATTACTACCATAGTTACTAAGCAAAGCCACAAAGTTAGGCAACATGCTAAATGGCTTTACCTCTACAAACTGTGACAAAGAGTGCATGACCCCAAAAGATAGTTTGAGATCTTTTTTTTTTTTGACAATAAAAAGATTAACTCACTCATTATAGTGGTCAAAAGTGTAAAGGCAAAAAAGTATACAGAAAATACTAAATATAATTTTTTTATACATGGTGAACAGCTTTTTATTTATTTTTTTTTTATGGCGGGATGGTTTTTATAACTTACTATTTTTTGTATCAATATTTTTATACCATTTCAATTTCAACAGATTTATTAGAACTTTAACCCTCTCCAGGTTTTGGATTAAATTTATGACCATTTCCACTTCCTACTTATGATGCATAGTTGTCAAGGTTCCCTTAAAAAGCGGGGCATTTCTTTGTTCTCAAGTTTATCCAAGCAACATACTATGCACCCCCCCCCCCTAAAGAAAATCCTGGATCTGCCCCTGTTTCAGACCCTCAAAGATGGACACCCTTTTCTCTTATATTTGGCAATATGTAGAATAACCATAGTCAACACATTTTAACTGCAGCTCTACTATGCTCTATCAACACCCCCCCCCCCTACCCCTCCTCATGTGCAAATATATGGCCAAAACTATATTTTTTCCAAATGTTTTCTGTGTTTTCTTATTTCCCCAGTGTTTTCTTGTTCTTGATTTCATCCTAGTCAATTCAGTTTACAGGGATACCAGTTTAGACAAGAGTGATTCTAACAGCAGTGTCTAAAATAAGAAGAAAAAAAAGCCTTCTTTGAGGGATTGTAAAGGGCTTAAAATTGAATTTCTGGTATAGGCCTAGGATTCTAGCCATTCATAAGGAAACTTGTTAAGAAAACAACTCTTACTTCATAATATGCACAATAATCCTAGCTAACACGTTTAGCAGGGGGAGAACCTTTATCTTCACTTCTCTCACTGTTGTAGGCTACAACTTTTGTTATAAAAAATTGTGAAAAATAAAAATGGATTCAATTTTATTTTCTTATATTCAAATGCTATATATGTAATTAAACACCCTCAGTGCTATCTAATTCTTTCTTGCAAAAACATATCAATAGACAAATAGTGATAAACTAGGTTAGTTTAGATGGAATTAGATAATGTTTGGGCATTGGTTCATAAATGATTTTCAAGATTTAGAGAATAGACACAAATATTTAAAAATGTTATAGAACAACTAGAAATACAAGGAAAGAATTAAAGATAAAGGTCCCTGCAAAATATGCTATTCTGGATTATTAAAATGGATTATTCTCCATACTATGAAATAAGAATTGTTTCCTTAACATGTTTCCTTTTGTATGGCTGGAATACTAGGCTTATACCAAATTTCTGAGTAAAGCAATTATTATATTTGGGAAGAGCATAAAAAAGGCATTGAGCAGGTCAATAAACCTTATTGGCAGGTCAATAATATAAACGACCCTAAATGAATGTTGAGTCAACCTATTACCTAATGTTTGCATAGGTAGACTGGGATAAAAGTCAAAAGTAGCACTTATATCAGTCTAATGTAGTAAGGTGTTTAATGAAAGATCTTAATCTGAACTGGCCAGCCATGACAAAAAAGAGAGAAATCTCAATGAAGAACAAACAAACATGATTATAGCCAGTAGAAAGAAAAGGTAAAAACTAAAACAGATATTTCATCTATATGAAAATAGGGTCTCTTCAACACTGGTGAAACAAAGATAAAAACTAAAATGGCCTAAAAACAAAGAAAATCCAAAACCAAGAAATAAGAACAACGAAATCAATATCTACAATTATTGCAACTGATCTTATAGGTCACAAAAGCTAATAGAGTTGCTTCAATGAGAACACCAAAGCAATTCAGCTGCTTTGGTGTACAGTTAATACAGTTTAAAGGACTAGAATGGCTACTGAACTACAAATGATCACAATACTCATATCAAACTAATCAAGCACTTAAAATCAACCAAAAGTAAAGAAAAAACAATTAAAAAAGGTTGTTTTTATGTCCAGCAAAAATACAGCAAAGAAAGTGAGTATTTTGGGAGGACAACTGCCTCTCTTCTTCAGTGCAGACCAATAAATTTTACTTGGGAAAACTACCAAAAATGTAGAAAGATAAAGAAAACCAAAACAATGCAGAGAGTTAACATGAAAGACAAACAAATAGAAGCCAATATTAGAAGGTAAATAAAATCAATAAAAGCCAAAATTAGAAGAATTAAAACTTAGCACCAAAGGCAAGCTACTCACCAATACCCAAAATTAACAAGAACTAATTAATTAGCAAAATCTGAAAACTTTTAGCTGCTCTTGTTGGATACTAGTGAATGATTGACTGGCTTGTTTTTTGCAGTATTTTGGTTGACATAAAACAAAAGCATTTTTGATTGTTTTTTCTTTATTTTTTATTATGGCCAGTGAATGTGGTTTAAGAAATTGTCTTCTTTGAAATTAACCAACAAAGATAAGATTAGAAAAAGGAAAGAAAACAAATAAAGTGAGTTTTGTTTCTCTTTTCAAACATGTTGCAAAATTACCTGCTGTCCTGTAACTAGTTACATCTGGTTTGGTTTTAAATTTCGTTTTTGAGGTTAGTTTGATTGGCTAAAAGCCGTTTAAAAAAAAAAAATAAGTGAATTATTTATCCCAAAACACAGCCATACAAACCAGGCTCAAGCAGCTAGTTTCAACCCAAAAGTTGTAGACCATTTCTTACTGAATTTGAAGTCACTGTATGACTAATTTTGTTTCCATCATTGTTCTCTACTAATAGACTAGTATCACAACCAAACCATAAACAACCTGTTTTCACAGCTTGTCAATCAAAGACAAACTTGAATTCACCCATGGAAGCTTCATAAGTCTTCAGTCAACCTTAGAATCATCCAAGTTTTTTTTTTTTTTTTTTTAACCAAAGAGATATCAATGAAGGAACAGTTTGATACCATTCCTTCACCTGAGGTTTTCAAAAGGAGACATGACAAAGAATGGAATGCTAAATCTTCAAGATATGATTGAGATTGCCATCATTAATTTCTTACAACTGCAACTCCAGAAAAAGCAAAGACAATGACAGTGATTAATAGAATAAACTTAGAAAGAAAATCTAAGGGTTGAGGGGCTTTTTGCTATTTTGAAGTGTAGTTATTAGCTGATTCAAATTCTCAGGGACGAATCAGGGCCTAAAATATACCATAGGAAAGTGTTATCAAGCTATTATTTCTACTTGTTCTTTATTTCTAGTGCTTAGGAGATTACATAAGATATAACAGGTGACCTATCTATATGCATTTAACACTGATTTTGGTTTTGAGTCTTTCATTTGCTGTAGTTATGGAAAACACAATTACTATTATTTTAGCAGTGTTTTAAGACATATTAAGCCCCCCCCCCCTCCCCCCAATCTAAGATGCAGATTTACAAACCTTTAAACCTTACAAATTGGATTGAGTAAAGGTGTAAGGCTCAAAACACTCTGCTTTCACCATTTCACCAGTAGTCTGCTCACGTCATTTCACCAGTAGAGTAAAGGTGTAAGGCTCAAAACACTCTGCTTTCACCATTTCACCAGTAGTCTGCTCACGTCATTTCACCAGTAGAGTAAAGGTGTAAGGCTCAAAACACTCTGCTTTCACCATTTCACCAGTAGTCTGCTCACATCATTTCACCAGTAGAGTAAAGGTGTAAGGCTCAAAACACTCTGCTTTCACCATGCTTTTCTGTTTTCACACTCTGCTTTTCTGCTCACATCATTTCACCAGTAGAGTAAAGGTGTAAGGCTCAAAACACTCTGCTTTCACCATTTCACCAGTAGTCTGCTCACGTCATTTCACCAGTAGATCTTTTTCTCAATGTTTTCACTTTTATATTTTAAAGATTTTAAAAGGTGATTGCCCTTTGGAAGCAGAAGGAGTAGTTCCAATCTTCATAGCAAACTTACTACATATTTCCAAAATTTATGTAAATTCTCTTGTGCTTTTATTTTAGCCAATCAGTTGACTAATTAGAGTTCTTATCAAACTTTTGCAGTTTTTACTTGGCAACATCTTATATATTAGTCACCTAGATGATTAGAAAAATGTTTTTATATATAATTTATTAGCATTTGGTTTTAACTTGTATATAAACAATTCTTTCTACATTAACTATGTAGCAGGTATTTCACTCCTCAAAATACCATTTACCCAACTCAAGTGCTTTTAGTGGTAGTGGTAAAATTTTTGATGATGTTTTTTTTTTTATCTGGGGAATTAGTTGATTCATGTCAATAAAACTTTCATGTTTCTTAAAGACATTATCAGCTTCATTTTCAATTTCCTTATATCTAAATAAATGCTATCACTAAAAAATGCACCATATATGGAAGCCAGTCCTGTGTTTATCTGCCCTAACTCATGATAGCTGTCATATGTTTCCTGTGGATCCATATTATCCTTAAGATTACACAGCGTACCATAACGTCTTAGTTTGTGCTAGTATGAAAGGTTTTGCGTCATAGTGTGAAGCAGCCTAACTTGTTAATACTTGGTAATTTAAAATTGGGTTAAGCCCTAATATGAAGGACTTTTAAATATTGATGCCAATAGCTTCTATCAATATAGATAACTAATACATAGTCTGTTCGGAAATGAGTTACTTCAACAATACACTCTTGAGATGAAGAATCAATAACATTGATGGTAATGACGAAATAAATTAGTATTGAAGTATAAAATATTGATTTTAAATTAAATGTTAACATATAATTATTATATGGATCTCGAGCAAAAAAACTTTCAGGAATGCATCTGGGACCTAAATTGTGGCTGGAAGGTCTTTTAGAGTATTACTTCCACCTTTTCATCCTCCAAATTGTGTTGAGCTTTGGTACATTCAGAAAAATTTGTATTTAAACATAAATCTTTCACAGAAGGAAATCTACAGTCCAAAATAAGGACCAAGGAAATGTTTTCAGCCTCATTATCTTCATTTAACCCTAAGATTACAAGTTTTTTGAACAGTTTTTAAAGCCTGGAGTCAAAGAGAGGTAAAACCTCTCTTATAAGCTCTCGTAAAACCTCTCTCTCTTTGAATAAAACCTTTGTTTTATTCAAAGAATTAAACAAAAGTATTGTGCTTGCAGTCATGTCATTTTATAAGTATTCAATACTGTTTACTGTGACATGAAAACCCAATGGTTTCATTTTTAGTCTTAAAGATTTTCCTTCTGCTGCCACAAAAAAACTTTATTTTTGGCTTGCTTTTACATCTAAAGATGAATGCCTTTCTAAAAATAAGGTTTAAATTTTTTTTTCTAGTTTAAGTTTCTATTAGCACAGTCATACCTAACAAAGCTTAAAAAAAAAAAAAAATAGGAAGAGTTTTTACTCATTACTTACAAATGTTGACATTAAGTTTTTAAATGATTTAAATAAGCCACAGATTCCAGCAGTTGAGTGTTTTTTAATTAGAGCTCTGAATTTTGTGAAATCAGTGAACCATTTTTTTTTTTTGTTATGGATCCATAATATGCTAATGAAAAACACAACGTGTTAGTAGCTAACCCCGAAGCTGTGTTAGACAGGCTCACTAAACAAAACTCTTCTTAGAGTCAGAGCTATATGTGTTGTAGCTCAAAACTTTCATTGTGACCGTTTTTACTGATTTCGACTTAATACTAAAGCCTTGTAGTAAAGTATAATAATAGCATTCATCTAGTGGTATAGCAAGGAGTTCACTTTGAGAGGGATCAAAATGTCCTTTTGAGCAGAAAGTACCTTTTTACAACAGTTGTTAAATCTAGAAACCAACTTTTTTTAAAGTTTTTTGAGGGATACCAAAACCCTACAAATCCTTCACTGATTATGCCACTATATTTTGATATATACTATATTACACACACACACACATATATATATATATATATATATATATATATATATATATATATATATATATATATATATATATATATATATATATATATATATATAAATTTACTGTTTGTCTGTCTGTTAAACTATTTACAATCTAATGTAAAAAAATAAAAAAGGGAAAAAAAACTAAAAAAAAGAAAAAAAGTTAAATTTTTTTGATTTGTGTTACAAAAATAAAAGAAAACACCAGAAACACTAAAAAAAAAGAAAAAAGAGAGAAAAAATTGGTCCTTTGGATAAAAATTTTGTCAATTTTGGACAGATTCAATGTTTTGTATAGTTGTACAGTATTTGTTAGTATCATAAGCTATTTTTGTCACTAAATAGATTCTGAGTGTACAATAAAGTAGGAAAACATGGACCAAACACAGCAAGGTTTATGGGACTTAATTTTCTTATTGACTTCAGAGGATTTAAGAATCAACTAAAAATCTAGTTTTATTGGTCTCTGAAGAGATAAATGTCCCAAAGCTGGTCATTGAGGAAAGTATTGGCTATTAGAAGTGTTTGCAATCTGTATGGTGTAAAATAGATTATTTGAGTGTCAATTTATGCGGAGAAAAAATGAGCCCTGGTGGATAAGTTGTACTTTGAATGTGACAGGGGTAAGTTTGCCATCATAGAATGAATTTTGTCAAATAATGCTAATAATGTGAAATTTATGCTAATAATGGCATTTTTTTCCAATCTATGCTAATGATGATTTATTTCAAAAGGTTCCAGACATTGGCTCAGTAAAGAAAGCATCATGTGAAAGAGAGGTATCACAATTTTTGGAACATACAGATGGTTGTTTGGGTAGATTGTTCTGGGAAAGCTTCTCTTACTGGATAGCAGTTTCTAAATTAACTTGATGTACCATTCATGAGTAGAAATAAATACTCTACATACTTTGTATAGTTCTTTGTGGATTTGAGGAAAAAGCCTAAAAATTTAGCTTGTTTTATTTGGTTTTTAACATATTATTTACTGCTACTACTAGCAACTCACTACAGCACCAAACTGCCAGAACCCAACATAGCTACACATGATACTCCTTCATCTTTATCTATTCAAAGTCCCCCTCTTCTCACCCTCCAAGAACTTCCTATTTCCCTTAAGTTTTTCTTTATGACATCTTCCCACCCTCAGACAGGCTGCTTTTCATTTAGCCTTAGACGGTTAGCCAAAAAGGATAATCTTTGGCAATCTGTCATCCTTCATCTGCAGAACGTGCCCTAGCCATCTCAACCTTTCGCTCATTATAGCTCTAGAAAGTAGGATTGAACCACACTTTTTGCACAACCTAATATTTGAAATTTGATCAGTCAGCTGGATACCCAAAACAATCTGTAGGCAATTTCTCTGGACAATATCTAGCAAATCTTTGTCCATTTCTTGGAGCGCTCACACCATTTAGGGATGATGTGCTGTTTATTTGGCCCTAGATGGCTTGCCAACAGGGACAGTCTTTGGCAATCTGTCATCTTTCGTCTGTCTTAGTCATCTCAACCTTTCTCTCATTACAATTGCTCTGGAAAATATCTAGAAAACTTTCCTCTGTCTTTCAGAGTGGCCGCACTAGGAAAATTACCCAGCAATCATAAAGTTAATGATAAGAAGTTAAGCAAAATATAAATCCAATTGTTTTTAAAATCTCAATTTATTTCTGCTTTATTTTTGGCCAGTTTAGTTTTTAAATAAAAACTATTTTAGAATCAATACAAAAAAAATATGCCTATCAAATTATTTTGGGTACCTGCCAGACAGACTACATTTTAAACACTAAGCTGTAAAAAGAATGTGGTTCAATCCCACTTTCTAGGGCTATAATGAGGTGAAGTTGAGTAGCTAGGACACATCCTGCAGAAGAACGATGGCAGACTGCCAGAGATTGTCCTTGTCAGCCAATCATTTATGGCCAAACGAAAAACAAGTCTTCCTCGAATTGGGTGGAGGAAGTCATAAGGAAAGATTTACAGGAAATCGGAACTTTTTGAGAGGGCATAGAGCAGGACGCTTTGAATAGATCTGAATGGAGGAGAAGCATGGGTAGCTGTGTTGGGCTCAGGTGGGCTGGTGCTGCAGTGAGTTGTTAGTTGTAGTTTTAGTATATTTAATAATTTGAGACAAAAGAATTTGTCTGCTTTCTATAAATTCAATGTTGCATTGAAATCCAACTTATATCAAAGTTTACTTTAGCTTGTTGGAATGTGGCTAGTTCTGCTCGGTAATGCATTTGCTGGTGCTAGTAGTTTCAATTCCTGTTAAGCTTGTGTGAAAAGTTTCCTCTCGTAATTGGTTCCCAATTCTCTTTGCACCAGTTCTGAATTATGTTTTTCACTTGATTCTGTACTGCAAACTGTAGCAGCATTGGTTCACTGGATTTACCAATGTTGAAGGATTATGAAATCCTACTGACCTTTTAGCCTAGATTTATAATCTAATGTTTCCCTTGAGCCTGGTCATGGCCTGGCTTTCCCGTAGAATCAGTCCACATCTAACGAATGCCACGGTTGGTTCTTTTTGTAATTTGCAGTAAAAGTAGTAGATTAAAATAGACTGTTCAGTTGTTTTTTTTATACAAAATACATCGACCTCATTAGGTAAACTGTTGTTTGTATTCAATTAATAAAAGGTTTGTGGCTATTATGATCCTGCTTATTTCTATTTTGCTTCAATTGGGAATGCTTCAATGTTTTAAGTAATTTTTTATTTTTCCCTCTTTAATTTCTGTTCTTGCTGCTTAGTCTGTCTTTTTCTCATGGTTGGTTTATTTTATAATTAGTGTAATTTTTGCTGTAGATTTTCCTATTATTAAGTGCTAATTTAGTTTGGCAAGTCCCTGCACTGAATTATGTTCTGACCATTGTTGTATGCATAAATACATCAGCCAAAGCTGGTCCCTATCTACTATGTATGTATTTCTATCTATTATCTCTCTATTTCCTCTTCTTAGTCTTTCCTCAATCTAAATTTAAAAGGAATTAAACTCCCATTCTCATAGTATTAATCCAATTTTTTCATAATTGTATCAAAGTTAAAAAGAACTACTTTTGCAAATTAGGAGAAAACTTTTGCCAAATTTACCAAACCTACCCTGTCATTTTTAAGAAATCTTAGTTAAATTATTACCACTTATTGTCATACAGACTACTGATGTATAGTAATTTAATTATTTTGTTCTTAAAGGCTATCATCTTGGTCAAGACTTTGTGATCAAAGGCCTTACTTTTATAATTTACTTGGTTGCAGTCAATTGTAAATGGAATAAGTGCCAAAGCTAAAGCCTCAATTTTTGTAGCCACTATAAAGAAAAGGGTTATAATCTCTTCCACTAATAAGAGAAGACTTCGATAATCTATTCTCCAAACTACTTACCAGTATCAGCTGTAGGCCTCATAATAGGAGGGGGCAAGGTATCCACAGGGATGTATAAATATAAAATAAACGGAATTTGATGTCAAATGTTAGAAAAACTGGGGGGAAGCTGCCCCCCACCCAGGCCTAGAACCGCCACTGCACTTACTTTTCAGGCTTGGAAGAGATGAGTTTGGCATGGCAAAAAACACTTAAGAGAATAATTGTGTAATTCATTAATAAGCTTAGAATCCTTTTTCTTCAGAAAAATAAGATTTTAATAGTGTAAAGACAAGCCTATTGTCTACATAATGTCTGGAACTAATCTCATTTGTTAAGGAAAGAGGGTTCAATTCCTTCTTTGCTTATGCAAAATTTTCACCTACTCTTTGCCCTCCTTCCTATTAAATGTTTGCTCTACATGGGATGATTCTGTCTTGCAAGTCACTGTATAATTGCTATATTCTGGCACAAATTCACGCATATTTCGCTCCTCTCCCCCTCATATTATCCCTGCCACCTTTCTGGCCCTTATTTACTTTTGATTAGAACAAAACAGTTGATAAAAAACAGTTAATCAAATTCAAAAATCAACGGACTCGGTCCTTTGTGTTTTATCAATCCGGACTGTGTTTTATGAGTGTGCAAAATATCTGTTAAGCCCCCCCCCCCTCTGGTGAAGAAACTAATAGGTATTTACACACGTTATAGACTGGACGATCCCTTGATAATCTTGATCAGGAGGGAAAGGTTCTTAAAGTCGTAAGACTTTATGCATAGTATGTACGAAACAACAGCCAGCATTTTGTAAATTTCTTTTGAATTTTAGTCCATGCTGGCGAATTCTCTCTCGAATAGTTATGTTTTTTTTTCCAGCTTGATCGTGAATAATTATTATACATTTGGTTATTTTATTTATCATTTTGTCATCACTTCTCTTTTTGGGGGGAGGGATGTCTTTTTTGTGTACATAGTCTCGCCTTTGCTTTCTGGTATTGTTATTTTTCTTTCTTGATATTTTAGCTAGTGATATATTAATTTAAGTTGTTTGTACATTATCCGTGTCTGCTGCTTTCTTTCATTTTGCTTTTCTGAATTTTTACTTCACCTTACTTCACTTTACTTCACTTTACTGTATTTTATTTACTCTATTTGTTACTGTCTTTGTACTTTTAAAGATGGGCTAAATCATTCATATTCACCTCTGCAGTCAGGGGTTTAATACATGACCAGGTTCAATAGATTTAACCTTGTCCATTCGTTACTGTGAGCCCCTTCAAATACTTTTTTTGTAAAAACTTTGATTCAAAAACTACTTGTAATAATATCCTTCATATACTTTTTAAAATAATATATTTTATTGGGTCAGTTAACTTGCTGAAAATCTCTTCGTCTCTAGGTTTCTGAACTGCATTTCTTGTGAGGTTAAAACAACTTGTAAAACTTTTTATAAGCAGATGCTTTCAAGTTCTTTTCAGTCTGTTTGTAAAAATCAAATGTTTGACTTTTTTGGGTAAATGTTATTATTGATATGTAACTATGAATGTTTTTAGTAAAACAAAATTTGTGACAAATTAACAATATACATTTTTTTTTTTTAGATTAGTAATTATTTAAAGCGAGCGGACACAGAGAAGTTAAAAGCCGTTTTTGAAAAGGTAAGTAAATTTTTCTTTAAGTGTATACTATACCAGTAGTATGGTTATTCCTGTTGATGGAAGGGACTGATTAATATCATGGTCCTTTTCAAAAATATCAAAAATTTATATCATTAAGCATTATTGTTCCGTTGAATCCATGTAATAGTTTCTATTTCTAGATCACTTTCGATTGGAAATCTTTTCGCCAATCTGAAAACTTATTTAAAAATTTCGGGTTATGATGGGCCACGATTTGCTTTTGAGTTAGATTGCGATTGCTTTTACTGCAGCAACCATGATGTGAGACTACAATCCTCCAGTGAAGGGTTTCAATGATGGCGATTTCAGTGGTGCACGTTACGTTTCCATCCCATGTCGACTTTGGAAATAGCACCAAAAATTTTCATTTTTGGTATAATATGGCCTTTTAATCTGACGCTACCAAGACAAATTTATAAATAGCTTGTAGATATGGCTGTTAGCTTTCAAATGAGCTTCTGATGTTCTCACCAGTGATGTGATAGTAATGAAGAAAAAATTGAATCACACCACTGTTACCCATGCAGAATTATGGCACTTGGTATTTACCAAGTGACATATAGCGATCGCAAATTCTGTCAGTCTGTTTGTCCCGGTTTTGCTAGTTTAGGCACTTCTAGATAAGATAGGACGATGAAATTTGGCAGGCTTATCAAATTAAATTATAAATAGTCGTTTCCCCGATTTGACCATCTGGGGGGGGGGGGGGCGGTTAATTCAGAAAAATCGAACGGGTGTTTGGATCTTAATGAAACTTGATATTTAGAAGGATATCTTGTCTCAGAGCTCTTGTTGCAAATCCCGACCGGATCCGGTGACGTTGGGGGGGAAACCTAAAATCTTGGAAAACGCTTAGAGTGGAGGGATCGGGATGAAACTTGATGGGAAAAATAAGCACAAGTCCTAGATACGGGATTGGCATAACCAGTACCTATCCGCTCTCTCTGTGGGAGCTGGGGAGAGGGTTAATTCTGAAAAATTAGAAAAAACGAAGTATTTTTAGCCTACGAAGAAGTGATAGGATCTTAATGAAATTTCATATTTAGAAGGAACTCGTAACTCAGATCTCTTATTTTAAATCTCGACCGGATCCAGTGTCATTGGGGGGTGTTGGGGCAGTGGGAACCAGAAATCTTGGAAAACGCTTAGAGTGGAGAGATCAGGATGAAACTTGGAGGGGAAAATAAGCATAAGTCCAAGATACGTGACTGACATAACCAGACCGGATCTGCTTTCTGTGTGGGATTTGGGGGAGGGGGGGGGTTGGCTAATTAGGGAAAATTAGAAAAAATTAGGTATGTGTTATTACGAACGGGTGATCAGATCTTAATGAAATTTGATGTTTAGAAGGATCTTGTCCTTCAGAGCTCTTATTTTAAACCCTGACCAGATCCAGTGTCATTGGGGGGAGTCGGAGGGGTAAACCGGAAATCTTGGAAAACGTGAAAATTGAGGTATCTTTATCTTACGAATGGGTCATCGGATCTTGATGAAACTTGATATATATTCGAATCGAATATTCGAATCGGATCCAGGGACATGGGGGTTAGAGGGGGGAAACAGAAATCTTGGAAACCGGTAACCTTGGAAAACGCTTAGAGTGGAGAAATCGGGATGAAACTTGATGGGAAGAACAAGCACAGGTTCTAGATACGTGATTGACATAATTGGAACGGATCCGCTCTCTTTGGGGGAGTTGGGGAGGGATTTCCAGTGGTTTGGAAAGTTCGGTAGTTTTGGACGTGCTAGGACGATGAAAATTGGTAGGCGTGTCAGGGACCAGCACAAATTGACTTGAGAACAGTCGTTTACCTGATTCGACCATCTGGGGGGCTGGAGGGAGAGGAAAAATAAAAAAAGGTATTTTTGACTTACGAATTGGTGATCGGATCTTAATGAAATTTGATGTTTGGAAGGACCTCATGTCTCAGAGCTCTTATTTCAAATCCCGACCGTATCTGGTGATATTGGGGGAGTTGGAGGGGGAAAGGGGAAATCTTGGAAAACGCTTAGAGTGGAGAGGTCGGGATGAAACTGGGTGGGAAGAATAAGCACCAGTCCTAGATACGTGATTGACATAACCGGACTGAGTCCGCTCTCTTTAGGGGAGCTAGGGGGTTCCATTGCTTTGGCGAGTTCGGTGCCTCTGGACGTGCTAGGACGATGAATATTGGTAGGCGTGTCAGGGACCTGCACAAATTGACGTGATAAAGTTGTTATCCCCGATTCGACCATATGGGTGGCTGAAGGGAGAGGAAAAATTAAAAAAGAGGTATTTTTAACTTACGACTGGGTGATCGGGTCTTAATGAATTTTGATATTTAGAAGGACTTCGTGTCTCAGAGCTCTTATTTTAAATCCCGACTGGCATTAAGCCTCTGATTTAAATCAATCGATCGATTCTTAGAATTTTGCTAGAGCTCATTGCATATGGGCTCTTGGCTCTTCCAACCTCGTCACAAGTGCCATATGAGCTCTTAGCTCTTGTTCAAGATAGGAGGCTGTACAATCGCAGCTCATGACTTTCAAAGATTGTGCTTTCAATGGTGTACTTTTATTTTGACTTGACCATATGCTTGAGTGGTTTCCAGCTCTTATTAAATTCTTAAAAATTTGTTTTCAAAATTACAAATTATTAGTCGTTTGGATCTTAGTAATTTTTATTAATTCTGAATTAGTATTTGCTGAGAAATGTTTGCATTAGACACATACATAGAACATGTGGTTTTAAACTTTCTGTTACTATGGGCTATTATTTGCTCTTTACTAGGTTGCAGGTATTGTTGCAACCACGATTTTTACCTTATATGATCGTTCTAAACCTTTATAGTGTCTTAAGGCTCAAAATAGGCTAGAATACAGTCAGTCATTTGACCAGCGATGTATCCAGGGGGAGGGGACAACCGGATTAGACACCCCTCCTCCTGCCAAAATTTTTGACCGACTCGTAAAAACGTAACAAAAAGGCTTATAAACAATTTTGTAATGCATTTTTTGAATCTTTATGCGCACCCTCCTCAAAAAAGAGAGAAAATGATCCCCCCTCCCCAAAAAAAATAAATGAATAAATCCTTGATACACCCTGACATCTGACATTATTATAAATGGAAATTGAAGCCAAATTATCATTCTGTTGATAAAGAATCTTGTAATCTCATTAGTTATTAATTGACACATCCTTATTCGTTTTAATTCGTTTTAATCTTTGCATTGAGTTGTACATTTGATTGAAATTTTATTATAAACAATAGGTAAAAGGCTCTTTTGTATTAAGCGGTTATTTTCTAACGGACCGTGACCCTTAGTCAATAGATTCGCACCCTCTACGGGCCCCACTCTCTGAAAAAAACGTGGTATTTCGGTTAGCTGTTGAACAAACGTGACGTACTTTATTAACCCATTTTCAGGTCATTTAACTTAAAATTTAATCCTGAATATATATCTAACTGTTATTGACGAGTGAAATTAACTTGTATTTATATTAGCTAATTGTTTTACGATACACTTGGCTTAGAAATGGGAATTTATTTTCGTAAAATATTATACTGGAAGCGTAACTTTTTCCTCTTCCGTCCCAGGCACTGAGTCAATGTTTTTTTTTTGTTTTGTTTTTTTTTTAATCCATGGACCACTGTTGGTTAGTTATAGTATACAGTAGCATCTTTCTCTATTGTAGTATGCTTCAACTGTCAAAAATGGGGAAAAGTATATGACAACGACTGATTTTGTTAGAGGCTTTCTTGGACTTTATCAACATCTAAACTACAATCCAGATGCTGTTCGTGTGATTGGATCAGTTGCTGATACTAGTAAAGATGGGTAAGTGTGTTTTTTTTCTAGATTTAGTACAAAAAACTGTAGATTATGTCTAATCATGGCCCTATCCAGGTCATTTTAGTGGTTTGAACACGCTCCTCTTCTTCCTGAAGTATAAATTACAGAAACATTCGCACTCATTGGTTTTTTGGGACCTAAGATAAATCTCTCATAGGTAAACCCCATCTCTCTCAAAGTCAAATCGCAAGCACGGGACTTGATGTCACCCATTTTGTCAAAATGTTGAATACGGTATTTGACGATCCTATAGTCTTCCAAACTCCTAGAGTTTGGAAAAATTGGAAGGTAGGTCTGTAAACCAAGATTAGGATATTGGAAGCTACAGTGATGACAGTGGTCAAATATGGTTCTGAAGTATGGGTGCTCCGAAAAGCGAAGGAAGATTTGCTAGGTGTTTTCCAAAGGAATTGCCTACGAATTATTCTGTGTACCTGGCTGACTGACCGTATTTCAAACAGTAGACTGCACGGAAAGTGTGGTTCAATCACGCTTTCTAGGTCTATAACGAGAGAAAGATTGAGATAGCTAGGGCGCGTTCTGCGGATGAAGGATGTCAAATTGCTGAAGATTGTTATTTTTGGCTAACCGTCTAGGGCTAAATGGAAAGCAGGTCGTCCGCGGTTAGGATGTGGATATGTCATAAAGAAAGATTTAAGGGAAGTGGAAACTTCTTGGGAGGGTGTAAAGAAGGAGGCTTTGAATAGATTGGGATGAAGGAGCAGTGAGGGTAGCTGTTTGGCCTTAGGCGGCTTGGTGCTGCGGTGAGTTGTTAGTAGTAGTAGTAGTAGAAGTAGAGTCTACGACACGCATTGAGAAGATTAGAAAGAAAAATGTAAGTTTTTGCTTGTTTTATGATATTTTGCATATCAAAATTGAAGTCAACAAGAACGTAATGCTGAAGCTAGCTTGTAAGTTAGATTTTCGAGGGAGAGGGGATTAGAAAATTAGAAAACTGAAATTTAGCATATAGCGTAATAAATTTGAATATTATGCATACATGTTACACATAAAAATATTTTGAGATGTTACTGATACTTCTCCGCGTATCTGTCTCCTTCTAGGAGCTTAGTGCAGAAGGATAGAATCAGTGTGAAGACATGAAGGTTAGAACCTTTGAGAAAACTTGTCGTTATTCTTATTGCTCTCTTTGTACATTTTAGCTAACTCCTGCTTCATAAACATTCTTTTGTCAACAAGTTTGAGATGATATATATTTTACTTAACCACCTCAAAGAAACGTGTTTCGGCAGTGGGTTTTTGTGGTCTAGATACAGGGGACCTAAAATGATAGTGCACCCGAAAAATACATTAGTGATCAGAATTACGTACACGTTTTACGGATCTGATGTAATAATTTATTTTTGCCAACTACCCTTTGCGATTCTACGTCGCGAAATTCTCGAGATTAGCAACACGCTCGAATTAATATGACCCTATCCTACTATTCCTTTCACTGCTATTAACATTTAACTGCAAAAACAAGTCGCGGGGCCAACCCATATGTTTATATAAACATATATATATATATATATATATATATATATATATATATATATATATATATATATATATATATATATATATATATATATATATATATATATATATATATATATATATATATATATATATATATATATATATATATATATATATATATGTCACTGTGAATGTCTGAAATGCCTTTTTCTCTGTTTGGGTTCAATTAGCTTGTCGAATCAGATTTTTCAGTCTTATGCAGGCTTTGATCGTAAAAGTTAGGTTGAATCAGGTTCTAGATCTCACAAATGGGATAAAAACCTAAACTAACCTAACCTGTCATCATCAAACCTTGCATAAACCTGAAAAAGATGACTGGCAAAGCCGACTAAGTCCATGGAAAAAAAAAGGTGTTTCGGGCGTTCACCAGTGTAACGCTGACATTCACCAATTTCGGACATTTAAGGTAACATTCAACCTACCTAAGACCATAGGTAAGCGTCCCTTGTTTACCTCTCATTTGAAGCAATCTAATGGTCCTATGTCGATTTTAAACTCTTGGGTCAACCTGCCGAAGACCATAGGTAAGCGTCCCTTGTTTACCTCTCATTCGAAGCAATCTAATGGTCCTGTGTCGATTTTAAATTCTTGGGTCAACCTGCCTAAGACCATAGGTAAGCGTCCCTTGTTTACCTCTCATTCGAAGCAATCTAATGGTCCTATGTCGATTTTAAATTCTTGGGTCAACCTGCCTAAGACCATAGGTAAGCGTCCCTTGTTTACCTCTCATTTCAAGCAATCTAATGGTCCTATGTCGATTTTCAACTCTTGGGTCAACCTGCCTAAGACCATAGGTAAGCGTCCCTTGTTTACCTATCATTCGAAGCAATCTAATGGTCCTGTGTCGATTTTAAATTCTTGGGTCAACCTGCCTAAGACCATAGGTAAGCGTCCCTTGTTTACCTCTCATTCGAAGCAATCTAATGGTCCTATGTCGATTTTAAATTCTTGGGTCAACCTGCCTAAGACCATAGGTAAGCGTCCCTTGTTTACATCTCATTTGAAGCAATCTAATGGTCCTATGTCGATTTCAAACTCTTGGGTCAACCTGCCTAAGACCATAGGTAAGCTTCCCTTGTTTACCTCTCATTTGAAGCAATCTAATGGTCCTATTTCGATTTTAAACTCTTGGGTCAACCTGCCTAAGACCATAGGTATGCGTCCCTTGTTTACCTCTCATTCGAAGCAATCTAATGGTCCTGTGTCGATTTTAAATTCTTGGGTCAACCTGCCTAAGACCATAGGTAAGTGTCCCTTGTTTACATCACATTTGAAGCAATCTAATGGTCCTATGTCGATTTTAAACTCTTGGGTCAACCTGCCTAAGACCATAGGTAAGCGTCCCTTGTTTACCTCTCATTTGAAGCAATCTAATGGTCCTATTTCGATTTTAAACTCTTGGGTCAACCTGCCTAAGACCATAGGTAAGCGTCCCTTGTTTACCTCTCATTCGAAGCAATCTAATGGTCCTGTGTCGATTTTAAATTCTTGGGTCAACCTGCCTAAGACCACAGGTAAGCGTCCCTTGTTTACCTTTCATTTGAAGCAATCTAATGGTCCTATGTCGATTTTAAATTCTTGGGTCAACCTGCCTAAGACTATAGGTAAGCGTCCCTTGTTTACCTGTCATTTGAAGCAATCTAATGGTCCTATGTCGATTTTAAACTCTTGGGTCAACCTGCCTAAGACCATAGGTAAGCGTCCCTTGTTTACCTCTCATTCGAAGCAATCTAATGGTCCTGTGTCGATTTTAAATTCTTGGGTCAACCTGCCTAAGACCATAGGTAAGCGTCCCTTGTTTACCTCTCATTCGAAGCAATCTAATGGTCCTATGTCGATTTTAAATTCTTGGGTCAACCTGCCTAAGACCATAGGTAAGCGTCCCTTGTTTACCTCTCATTTGAAGCAATCTAATGGTCCTATGTCGATTTTAAACTCTTGGGTCAACCTGCCTAAGACCATAGGTAAGCGTCCCTTGTTTACCTCTCATTTGAAGCAATCTAATGATCCTGTGTCGATTTTAAACTCTTGGGTCAACCTGCCTAAGACCATAGGTAAGCGTCCCTTGTTTACCTCATTCAAAGCAATCTAATGGTCCTATGTCGATTTTAAATTCTTGGGTCAACCTGCCTAAGACCATAGGTAAGCGTCCCTTGTTTACCTCTCATTTGAAGCAATCTAATGGTCCTATTTCGATTTTAAACTCTTGGGTCTACCTGCCTAAGACCATAGGTAAGCGTCCCTTGTTTACCTCTCATTCGAAGCAATCTAATGGTCCTGTGTCGATTTTAAATTCTTGGGTCAACCTGCCTAAGACCACAGGTAAGCGTCCCTTGTTTACCTTTCATTTGAAGCAATCTAATGGTCCTATGTCGATTTTAAATTCTTGGGTCAACCTGCCTAAGACTATAGGTAAGCGCCCCTTGTTTACCTGTCATTTGAAGCAATCTAATGGTCCTATGTCGATTTTAAACTCTTGGGTCAACCTGCCTAAGACCATAGGTAAGCGTCCCTTGTTTACCTCTCATTCGAAGCAATCTAATGGTCCTGTGTCGATTTTAAATTCTTGGGTCAACCTGCCTAAGACCATTGGTAAGCATCCCTTGTTTACCTCTCATTTGAAGCAATCTAATGGTCCTATGTCGATTTTAAACTCTTGGGTCAACCTGCCTAAGACCATAGGTAAGCGTCCCTTGTTTACCTCATTCAAAGCAATCTAGTGGTCCTATGTCGATTTTAAATTCTTGGGTCAACCTGCCTAAGACCATAGTTAAGCGTCCCTTGTTTACCTCTCATTCGAAGCAATCTAATGGTCCTATGTCGATTTTAAATTCTTGGGTCAACCTGCCTAAGACCATAGGTAAGCGTCCCTTGTTTACCTCTCATTTGAAGCAATCTAATGGTCCTATTTCGATTTTAAACTCTTGGGTCAACCTGCCTAAGACCATAGGTAAGCGTCCCTTGTTTACCTCTCATTCGAAGCAATCTAATGGTCCTATTTCGATTTTAAATTCTAGGGTCAACCTGCCTAAGACTATAGGTAAGCGTCACTTGTTTACCTCTCATTTGAAGCAATCTAATGGTCCTATGTCGATTTTAAACTCTTGGGTCAACCTGCCTAAGACCATAGGTAAGCGTCCCTTGTTTACCTCTCATTCGAAGCAATCTAATGGTCCTGTGTCGATTTTAAATTCTTGGGTCAACCTGCCTAAGACCATAGGTAAGCTCCCTTGTTTACCTCTCATTCGAAGCAATCTAATGGTCCTGTGTCGATTTTAAATTCTTGGGTCAACCTGCCTAATACCATAGGTAAGCGTCCCTTGTTTACCTCTCATTTGAAGCAATCTAATGGTCCTAATTCGATTTTAAACTCTTGGGTCAACCTGCCTAAGACCATAGGTAAGCGTCCCTTGTTTCCTCTCATTCGAAGCAATCTAATGGTCCTATTTCGATTTTAAATTCTTGGGTCAACCTGCCTAAGACTATAGGTAAGCGTCCCTTGTTTACCTCTCATTTGAAGCAATCTAATGGTCCTATGTCGATTTTAAACTCTTGGGTCAACCTGCCTAAGACCATAGGTAAGCGTCCCTTGTTTACCTCTCATTCGAAGCAATCTAATGGTCCTGTGTCGATTTTAAATTCTTGGGTCAACCTGCCTAAGGCCATAGGTAAGCGTCCCTTGTTTACCTCTCATTCGAAGCAATATAATGGTCCTATGTCGATTTTAAATTCTTGGGTCAACCTGCCTAAGACCATAGGTAAGCGTCCCTTGTTTACCTCTCATTTGAAGCAATCTAATGGTCCTATGTCGATTTTGAACGCTTGGGTCAACCTGCCTAAGACCATAGGTAAGCGTCCCTTGTTTACCTCATTCAAAGCAATCTAATGGTCCTATGTCGATTTTAAATTCTTGGGTCAACCTGCCTAAGACCATAGGTAAGCGTCCCTTGTTTACCTCTCATTCGAAGCAATCTAATGGTCCTATTTCGATTTTAAATTCTTGGGTCAACCTGCCTAAGACCATAGGTAAGCGTCCCTTGTTTACCTCTCATTTGAAGCAATCTAATGGTCCTATTTCGATTTTAAACTCTTGGGTCAACCTTCCTAAGACCATAGGTAAGCGTCCCTTGTTTACCTCTCATTTGAAGCAATCTAATGGTCCTATGTCGATTTTAAACTCTTGGGTCAACCTGCCTAAGACCATAGGTAAGCGTCCCTTGTTTACCTCTCATTTGAAGCAATCTAATGGTCCTATTTCGATTTTAAACTCTTGGGTCAACCTGCCTAAGACCATAGGTAAGCGTCCCTTGTTTACCTCTCATTCGAAGCAATCTAATGGTCCTGTGTCGATTTTAAATTCTTGGGTCAACCTGCCTAAGACCACAGGTAAGCGTCCCTTGTTTACCTTTCATTTGAAGCAATCTAATGGTCCTATGTCGATTTTAAATTCTTGGGTCAACCTGCCTAAGACTATAGGTAAGCGTCCCTTGTTTACCTGTCATTTGAAGCAATCTAATGGTCCTATGTCGATTTTAAACTCTTGGGTCAACCTGCCTAAGACCATAGGTAAGCGTCCCTTGTTTACCTCTCATTCGAAGCAATCTAATGGTCCTGTGTCGATTTTAAATTCTTGGGTCAACCTGCCTAAGACCATAGGTAAGCGTCCCTTGTTTACCTCTCATTCGAAGCAATCTAATGGTCCTATGTCGATTTTAAATTCTTGGGTCAACCTGCCTAAGACCATAGGTAAGCGTCCCTTGTTTACCTCTCATTCGAAGCAATCTAATGGTCCTATTTCGATTTTAAATTCTAGGGTCAACCTGCCTAAGACTATAGGTAAGCGTCCCTTGTTTACCTCTCATTTGAAGCAATCTAATGGTCCTATGTCGACTTTAAACTCTTGGGTCAACCTGCCTAAGACCATAGGTAAGCGTCCCTTGTTTACCTCTCATTCGAAGCAATCTAATGGTCCTGTGTCGATTTTAAATTCTTGGGTCAACCTGCCTAAGACCATAGGTAAGCGTCCCTTGTTTACCTCTCATTCAAAGCAATCTAATGGTCCTGTGTCGATTTTAAATTCTTGGGTCAACCTGCCTAATACCATAGGTAAGCGTCCCTTGTTTACCTCTCATTTGAAGCAATCTAATGGTCCTAATTCGATTTTAAACTCTTGGGTCAACCTGCCTAAGACCATAGGTAAGCGTCCCTTGTTTCCTCTCATTCGAAGCAATCTAATGGTCCTATTTCGATTTTAAATTCTTGGGTCAACCTGCCTAAGACTATAGGTAAGCGTCCCTTGTTTACCTCTCATTTGAAGCAATCTAATGGTCCTATGTCGATTTTAAACTCTTGGGTCAACCTGCCTAAGACCATAGGTAAGCGTCCCTTGTTTACCTCTCATTCGAAGCAATCTAATGGTCCTGTGTCGATTTTAAATTCTTGGGTCAACCTGCCTAAGGCCATAGGTAAGCGTCCCTTGTTTACCTCTCATTCGAAGTAATCTAATGGTCCTATGTCGATTTTAAATTCTTGGGTCAACCTGCCTAAGACCATTGAATGAGGTAAACAAGGGACGCTTACCTATGGTCTTAGGCAGGTTGACCCAAGAGTTTAAAATCGACATAGGACCATTAGATTGCTTCAAATGAGAGGTAAACAAGGGATGCTTACCAATGGTCTTAGGCAGGTTGACCCAAGAATTTAAAATCGACACAGGACCATTAGATTGCTTCGAATGAGAGGTAAACAAGGGACGCTTACCTATGGTCTTAGGCAGGTTGACCCAAGAGTTTAAAATCGACATAGGACCATTAGATTGCTTCAAATGACAGGTAAACAAGGGGCGCTTACCTATAGTCTTAGGCAGGTTGACCCAAGAATTTAAAATCGACATAGGACCATTAGATTGCTTCAAATGAAAGGTAAACAAGGGACGCTTACCTGTGGTCTTAGGCAGGTTGACCCAAGAATTTAAAATCGACACAGGACCATTAGATTGCTTCGAATGAGAGGTAAACAAGGGACGCTTACCTATGGTCTTAGGCAGGTTGACCCAAGAGTTTAAAATCGAAATAGGACCATTAGATTGCTTCAAATGAGAGGTAAACAAGGGACGCTTACCTATGGTCTTAGGCAGGTTGACCCAAGAATTTAAAATCGACATAGGACCATTAGATTGCTTTGAATGAGGTAAACAAGGGACGCTTACCTATGGTCTTAGGCAGGTTGACCCAAGAGTTTAAAATCGACATAGGATCATTAGATTGCTTCAAATGAGAGGTAAACAAGGGACGCTTACCTATGGTCTTAGGCAGGTTGACCCAAGAGTTTAAAATCGACATAGGACCATTAGATTGCTTCAAATGAGAGGTAAACAAGGGACGCTTACCTATGGTCTTAGGCAGGTTGACCCAAGAATTTAAAATCGACATAGGACCATTAGATTGCTTCGAATGAGAGGTAAACAAGGGACGCTTACCTATGGTCTTAGGCAGGTTGACCCAAGAATTTAAAATCGACACAGGACCATTAGATTGCTTCGAATGAGAGGTAAACAAGGGACGCTTACCTATGGTCTTAGGCAGGTTGACCCAAGAGTTTAAAATCGACATAGGACCATTAGATTGCTTCAAACGACAGGTAAACAAGGGACGCTTACCTATAGTCTTAGGCAGGTTGACCCAAGAATTTAAAATCGACATAGGACCATTAGATTGCTTCAAATGAAAGGTAAACAAGGGACGCTTACCTGTGGTCTTAGGCAGGTTGACCCAAGAATTTAAAATCGACACAGGACCATTAGATTGCTTCGAATGAGAGGTAAACAAGGGACGCTTACCTATGGTCTTAGGCAGGTTGACCCAAGAGTTTAAAATCGAAATAGGACCATTAGATTGCTTCAAATGAGAGGTAAACAAGGGACGCTTACCTATGGTCTTAGGCAGGTTGACCCAAGAGTTTAAAATCGACATAGGACCATTAGATTGCTTCGAATGAGAGGAAACAAGGGACGCTTACCTATGGTCTTAGGCAGGTTGACCCAAGAGTTTAAAATCGAATTAGGACCATTAGATTGCTTCAAATGAGAGGTAAACAAAGGACGCTTACCTATGGTCTTAGGCAGGTTGACCCAAGAATTTAAAATCGACACAGGACCATTAGATTGCTTCGAATGAGAGGTAAACAAGGGACGCTTACCTATGGTCTTAGGCAGGTTGATACCAAGAATTTAAAATCGACACAGGACCATTAGATTGCTTCGAATGAGAGGTAAACAAGGGACGCTTACCTATGGTCTTAGGCAGGTTGACCCAAGAGTTTAAAATCGACATAGGACCATTAGATTGCTTCAAATGAGAGGTAAACAAGGGACGCTTACCTATAGTCTTAGGCAGGTTGACCCAAGAATTTAAAATCGAAATAGTACCATTAGATTGCTTCGAATGAGAGGTAAACAAGGGACGCTTACCTATGGTCTTAGGCATGTTGACCCAAGAGTTTAAAATCGAAATAGGACCATTCGATTTTAAATTCTTGGGTCAACCTGCCTAAGACTATAGGTAAGCGTCCCTTGTTTACCTCTCATTTGAAGCAATCTAATGGTCCTATGTCGATTTTAAACTCTTGGGTCAACCTGCCTAAGACCATAGGTAAGCGTCCCTTGTTTACCTCTCATTCGAAGCAATCTAATGGTCCTGTGTCGATTTTAAATTCTTGGTATCAACCTGCCTAAGACCATAGGTAAGCGTCCCTTGTTTACCTCTCATTCGAAGCAATCTAATGGTCCTGTGTCGATTTTAAATTCTTGGGTCAACCTGCCTAAGACCATAGGTAAGCGTCCTTTGTTTACCTCTCATTTGAAGCAATCTAATGGTCCTAATTCGATTTTAAACTCTTGGGTCAACCTGCCTAAGACCATAGGTAAGCGTCCCTTGTTTCCTCTCATTCGAAGCAATCTAATGGTCCTATGTCGATTTTAAACTCTTGGGTCAACCTGCCTAAGACCATAGGTAAGCGTCCCTTGTTTACCTCTCATTCGAAGCAATCTAATGGTCCTATGTCGATTTTAAACGCTTGGGTCAACCTGTCTAAGACCGTAGGTAAGCGTCCCTTGTTTACCTCTCATTTGAAGCAATCTAATGGTCCTATGTCGATTTTAAACTCTTGGGTCAACCTGCCTAAGACCATAGGTAAGCGTCCCTTGTTTACCTCATTCAACGCAATCTAATGGTCCTATGTCGATTTTAAACTCTTGGGTCAACCTGCCTAAGACCATAGGTAAGCGTCCCTTGTTTACCTCTCATTTGAAGCAATCTAATGGTCCTATGTCGATTTTAAATTCTTGGGTCAACCTGCCTAAGACCATAGGTAAGCGTCCCTTGTTTACCTCTCATTTGAAGCAATCTAATGGTCCTATTTCGATTTTAAACTCTTGGGTCAACCTGCCTAAGACCATAGGTAAGCGTCCCTTGTTTACCTCTCATTCGAAGCAATCTAATGGTACTATTTCGATTTTAAATTCTTGGGTCAACCTGCCTAAGACTATAGGTAAGCGTCCCTTGTTTACCTCTCATTTGAAGCAATCTAATGGTCCTATGTCGATTTTAAACTCTTGGGTCAACCTGCCTAAGACCATAGGTAAGCGTCCCTTGTTTACCTCTCATTCGAAGCAATCTAATGGTCCTGTGTCGATTTTAAATTCTTGGTATCAACCTGCCTAAGACCATAGGTAAGCGTCCCTTGTTTACCTCTCATTCGAAGCAATCTAATGGTCCTGTGTCGATTTTAAATTCTTGGGTCAACCTGCCTAAGACCATAGGTAAGCGTCCTTTGTTTACCTCTCATTTGAAGCAATCTAATGGTCCTAATTCGATTTTAAACTCTTGGGTCAACCTGCCTAAGACCATAGGTAAGCGTCCCTTGTTTCCTCTCATTCGAAGCAATCTAATGGTCCTATTTCGATTTTAAATTCTTGGGTCAACCTGCCTAAGACTATAGGTAAGCGTCCCTTGTTTACCTCTCATTTGAAGCAATCTAATGGTCCTATGTCGATTTTAAACTCTTGGGTCAACCTGCCTAAGACCATAGGTAAGCGTCCCTTGTTTACCTCTCATTCGAAGCAATCTAATGGTCCTGTGTCGATTTTAAATTCTTGGGTTAACCTGCCTAAGACCATAGGTAAGCGTCCCTTGTTTACCTCATTCAAAGCAATCTAATGGTCCTATGTCGATTTTAAATTCTTGGGTCAACCTGCCTAAGACCATAGGTAAGCGTCCCTTGTTTACCTCTCATTCGAAGCAATCTAATGGTCCTTTGTCGATTTTAAATTCTTGGGTCAACCTGCCTAAGACCATAGGTAAGCGTCCCTTGTTTACCTCTCATTTGAAGCAATCTAATGGTCCTATTTCGATTTTAAACTCTTGGGTCAACCTGCCTAAGACCATAGGTAAGCGTCCCTTTTTTACCTCTCATTCGAAGCAATCTAATGGTCCTATGTCGATTTTAAATTCTTGTGTCAACCTGTCTAAGACCATAGGTAAGCGTCCCTTGTTTACCTCTCATTTGAAGCAATCTAATGGTCCTATTTCGATTTTAAAACTCTTGGGTCAACCTGCCTAAGACCATAGGTAAGCGTCCCTTGTTTACCTCTCATTCGAAGCAATCTAATGGTCCTATGTCGATTTTAAATTCTTGGGTCAACCTGCCTGAAACTCTTGGCAAGTATTTAAATCCAGTTTTCAGTAAAGTCCAACTTTCCAATATATTTGACACTCCCGATGTACTATCCCAATTCTCAATATATTTCCCAACTATCAAATATATTGGACAACTTTCCATTATAATTTCCTCTAGCAATTATAATGGAAAACTGTCCATTATGATTACAAATCCGAGCGTGAAACCTCTGAAAGAACCGAATATAGTTGACTCTAGTTCGGCATTGTGGAGTGACATGAGAGGTGTAGCATAAGTGGGAGGTAGTAACGTCGGCAAGAGGGGGGGGGGGAATTAATGCCAGGTTTTTCTTCTCACTCAATTCGACTGTCTTGGCTTCCTACAATTAGCCATGGCATGATGCCCACAACTATTCCATTTTAATTCAAATTTATATTATACTTCCAACACTTACCTTTTTGTTGTAGGTTAATATCTTTTGTTGAATTTCAAGCGTTTGAAGGTCTATTGTGTGCTCCCGATGCCTTGTATCAAACAGCGTTTCAACTTTTCGATGTCGACGGATCTGGATGTGTAACTTTTGGTATGTAGTATTTATTTAGTGCTTTCTTTTTTCATACAGCCGGTGAGATGCATGTGAAAATGTCTGTTATGATTAAAATTTGACGGGCCAATATCATCTCCTAGGTGTTACAATGTATAGGCCTCTCCTCAAAGATTTCACTTTTGTTTTGTTTTATTGTTTCAATTAAGTTATTTTTTATTTAAAGGGATTAATAGTTATTGATCAGACACGTTCACGGGTGTTTGATTTATTTTGTGGAATGGGGGGGGGGGTCAAAGCAATGCAGAACTGGCAAGTCATATGGGAATTATGGAAGAAGTAGTGGAAATCCGGGCCATTAACAAATAATTCTATCGGAAAAGAGGCTAAAAGTCGTCGAACTAAAAGAAACAAGGTGTATTGTAAAATCCAATATTTTAAAGTTGTGAAATGTTGGAGGGGAACCAATACTGGTGGATCCAGGGGGCCGAAGAGACCCTGACCTCCCCCAGGATTTTTTTGGCGCCTTTATTCCTTTTTATTCTGTTTTTCACTCTTCCAAATTATTGCGTCAATTGAATTCCATCCTTGCACAGTTTATTGTAAATAAAACTGCAAATTTTAGGAAGGAAATGTTTGCATTTTCAGGATTGTCCGGAAATGCCAAATTGAGCGAGTTCAATTCTTTAAGCTCAGTAATAGATCCTCAATATCCTGGATTGAATGTTAAATCCTTTCTTAGACGTCATAAAATTGTGACACATTTAAAGTGACAGACGAAGTCCACGAGAGAGATTCGTGATTAGTTCATTAGAAAACTGGTTTTATTTAGACCGCTTTTGAAATTTTTGTAATCGCTTTGCATGTCGCAATATAAATACAGATTGGTAATTTTAATATTGCATTATTCTTGCTAGGTTATGTATTGAAATATTTGTAAATTTCGGTTAGGTTACTTTACCTACACCCCCCTAATGTGCAAATATATAGCCCAAATTATATTATTGTATAAACTTAAGGGTACTTGTATTGAGGAAGCAAACCCTTTCATATACGTGATAATTTCTGTTGGTTTTAAGGTTTGAGGTTGCTCCTTACTTTCAGCTGAAGAACTTGTTGTTTTTATTTAATTACTTACAGATAGTATTTGTTAATAGGAAACATGTGGAACAAGTTTTTTAAAGAAAAGTAAAGAGCCTCATTGAACTAAAAATGAGTAGAAATGAAGTCAAATAATCTTCTGAGTAAAAACTATGGAGTCTGAAAAAAATAAATAAATAAAATATTTATTCTGTGAAAAGAAAATGTCAATAAAAATGAACAGAAATTAATTAAAAAAACTTTCTACAAAACAAGTTTGTAAAAGAATAATAAAGAGCCTCGTTGAATCAAAAATGAGTAGAAAAAATTCAAATAATTTTTCCAGCGTAAAACTACCACAAATTACCATCAATAAATGAATTAAACCCAAAATGAACATAAATTACAATAAATAACCCATAAGCTCAAAACAAGCAAAAATTACCATGATTAGGGCTGACAATTCCTACAGCTCCTCAAGACCAGAACATAATTTGCACTTTACTGAAAAAAAAATAAGTTCTAAATGTTTTCACCTTTTTGACTTACAAATAAAGAAGTATTAAGACTGTAAGGAATAAATATCCAAATATGTAGCCTATATCAAATTGGCAATATTCACGGTTTTTGTTTTGTTTTGTTTCTTTATTATTATACTAAAGTGCAAATTTTGTTCTTGTCTTGAGAACACATGGGTGTTGTCAGCCATACTCCTTTTAATTTTTGCTCGTTTTAATTTTGACTAGGTTATCTATTGTAATTCCTGTTAGTTTTGGGCTTCATCTAGAAAATCGTCCTTGAATAATTATATCATGAAAAGAGAAATCACCAATGCAACAGCACAAACACACAAAAAAAGAAGGAGAGAGAGACAGAAGGAGAAAAGGAAGACTGCTTTTCCTAAATTAGTGATTAATATAGACCAGCACTTGAATGAGGCCTTAACCCTACTCATCCATACAATCACATAGGTCAAACAGCATAACCATACACAATCAACCGTAAAGAATAATCCATGGACAGGCAGTCATGTCGTCAATAAGTATAAGTCGTTTTTGGGTATCTCAGGAAACATTATTACACTTGATTTTTTGTAATTTTTATTTGTTTATTTTTCTGTTATGCTTATGACGATAAGTTACTTGTGAAAATTATGACCCTAAATATGCTGGTTGATCGTCAGGGTATCTGCGCGTGCTATGCAAGCATAACAGTTGGTTGTGTGATTTGGTTTAAGACATGGAATGTTATGTGAATATTTTTTTTTTATTCATGGTCTTTGTAGCATTTCTACTTAATAGAGTTCAAGTTACGATAGTTACATTTTCAAAAGATTTGAAACATCGGCATCTTTTGTATATAAAGTTTATCTATTTGGGCAGCATATCTAATGTCACTGGATAGTCTCTGCTTCTCGAAACCTACAGATTTCTTAGCTTCTTCTACAATTGCTTACTTACGGAATATGTATTTGCCATTTACAGTAATAATTTTGTTTGTAAATTGGACAATTTTATCGTAATAACTATCGCCCTTCCCCCTAGCTGAGATGACATGCCTCCTTACCTCTACATATATTGTAAAAAAAAAAAAAATCAGGCCAACTTTGTAGACACAAAGGAAGGATTCTGTTGTAACGAGATAGATCGGAAACTTAAGCGAAAATGTGGAATGCGTTAGATATATCACACCAAAAGGTTTTTCTCCAGTTTGAATTCTTCGATTGCCAGATGAACTGGAACTTGAAGTAAAACTTATGTTAATATCCCACATTCAGAAAGTTTTTCACCAGTATTAGTTGTTCGGTTAAGACATAAATCGGAACTGAAAGCAAAACGTTTCTTGTATGTATCACATTCGGAACTTCTTTCTTCAGTTTGAGTTTTGATGATTAGGTAACGTGGAATTTATAGTCAAATGTTTCTTGCACACATCACATTCGAAAGAAGAGGATAGAGTTAAAGGTACTTATCCGGGTATAAAATCCGGAGCAGACATGGAAACCAGGGCTAGAGCCCCTATTTTCCATAATATTATATCTGTTTTACGAATAGCGAGTATATTCTCCAGAAAAGTTGGAGGGCGTACCCACATCCAGAAGGCATGTCCACCATATAGCGCGTGCCAAGCTTGGTGGAAGTGTGCCAAACATGTTGGAAAGTGTGCCAATCGAGGTAGAAACTACCCCGTGCGTGTTGGAACTGTGTGGCAGACGTGGTGTTTTGAGATGTACACCAGGTGACGGAAAGTGAATGTCACATTGGGAAAGTTAATATGTAATTCTATGCTTGTGAAAGTAAAGATTTGCCTGGGAAAAATCCCAATGAATCACATTGTGATTCATTTTTGGAAAAATCACAATCAGTGAAATTGAATATTCGCGCTTGGTTGCGGTATTCTCAAATCTTGGAATGAATCAGCAGTTTATACATTCATATGACATTCTGTTCTATTATCATGACGAAAACGTAAAAAAAATAAAATGTTATATTCAAATACATACTAGCTATAATATTAAGCTACCTTTTCCACATTTGGTCTCTTTGGAATAGAATTCCGGCTGTGTCCGAGCTTGTTGCGAATCCCCCTTCTCTCAAAGAAGAAATTATACTGAATCAATTAAGGACCGTCAATGGTTTCAAAAGGTTCAAAAGGTTCTGCAAAACTTTCCATTTATTATTATTCTTTCTACAAAGTTTGAGTTTAATGTGTCTTAGCAACCTGATAGTTAAAAAAAAAAACAAAAAAAAACAAAATGAACTAGAACACCCTAAAAATGTCATCCAATTGGATAATATTTATATTTCAATTAAATTTGGATTAACAGGTATACTTACGAGCATTTTTTCCATTTTCTAGAAAACTTTGCCGAGGTTCTTAAACAGACCGATATTCATCAACGGATACCATTTGACTTAGACAACGAATTTATCAAGGTTTATTTTGGAAAGGACAGGAAAAGGAAAATAAACTATTCAGAATTCAGCCATTTTCTACATGTAAGTTTATATACCACGGATTTTAGGAGATTAAAATGTGGCATTGTCCGAGAGGTCGCTTTCTCTTTCTCAGAAATCATTTACACTAGGTGATGTGTGCCATGCTTGGCGGAACTTTCCAAAGCGTGGCGGAACCGTGCTGCAGGCGTTGCGTTCTGAGATATGGATCAGGTGGTGGGAAGTCAGTGGCCACTCGGCATTGCCACTCCTCTGCCATTAACGATTGATATTGATGCAAAAAAAATATTTATTTATAGCCCATTTTGATAAAGACAGGACTGAGTTAAATGTAATATTGTAGGAATGTTGAAATCTGAAATGTATACTTTTAAATTTAGAAATTGATTCCTAAGAGCGTTGAAATTGATTAAAGAATAGGTGGAAGTTAACTGGTTTATGACCTTAGCTTTATAATATATTATTATACAGCTATAATAATAGCATTTCAGATCTCGAGTAAGTGTTGCAAATCACAAAACTATTTAGCTTTAGGTAAGGGCTAATTCTGAAGTCTCACTTTTGACTAGAAAAGTTCTCAAACCTGATACTTAGTGGAAATTCCCGAGCAAAAGTTACGTTAGTTGAATTCCGTGGCGTTTTGTAAAAAGGACCTAAGTCCACTTTTTTCCGAAAATGAATTAAGCATATGGTTCGAAAGACCTCGAAGAAGTCTATAGATAGGTCTATTCAAAATGACCGTATCTTTTATTCTAACTGAGTTATAAATTGTTCCAAAAAAGCGTAAGTTCCTTATTTTCTAACTTAACGAACAATTCAGCTTCGAAAAGTTATCTAGGAATCAGTTTAGAAGTTTCAAGTTTCTTAAATTCTAATTAGTAAGAGAGATTTTTATTTATTTTTTTGCTTTCAGTTTTCTCCCCTGTAAAATTAGGGAAAGTGGACTTAAGCTCTTTTTGCAAAACGCCAGGGAATTCGGCCTATCCTGCTCTTAATTTATGTGTAAATATTTGTTTTAATTTTGAACTACCCAACTAGATATCAGATGATCTATTCATTGTCCATCTGACCGAAGGATGATTTTTCTCTTACATCTTGATCAGTATCAATTCAATTTTGTATTTTTGAATCATCAATAATGATAATTATAATATAATTAAATTATCAGCTCAAGTTAATATCAATTTGAATTGCTTTCAATACAAGTGGTCTAAGTTTCATTCCGCAAACTTTTAGTTTAACTGTTGTTTCGTCAAAAAAATATATATTTTTGACGGAACACCTTAAATTGAGTATCCACACTGCCTTTCTATGAAATACGTACTTTGAAAAATAATGAACTTTGCCATTAAACTCTCCAAAAAAAAAATCTAGTGAATAACCCTAGTGAATATATAATTACATTATTAGTATAATATAATTACATTATTAATTCAAATTAACATCAATTTAAATTACTTTCAATACAAGTGGTCTAAGTTCCATTCCACAAACTTTTAGTTTAACTGTTGTTTCGTCAAAAACATTTTTTCGACGGAACACCTTAAATTAGGTATCCTTTTGTCAGACCACACTGCCTTTCTATGAAATACATACTTTGAAAAATAATGAACTTTATCATTGAACTCTCTCCGAAAAAATATCAGGTGAATAACCCAGAAGTTTGTTATTTTGTGAATGACCCGAAAGTTAATTATTTGTTTTATTTAAATATGTTAGTTTCAATTTTAATACTTTAGTATTTCTACTGATGACGTTCGCTGTATATGTGATCGAAATATCCAGACTGTTGTACCTGTTTTCATTGTCTAAATAATTTGATTTATCCCTATTTGAACTTTTTTTTGTTCGTAAAAAATAATGGTGCTTGATGCAAAAAAATAAGATATTTTTGGGAAAATTGAGGGAAACCTAGTGATATGTTAATATTTTGTTTCATTCTCCCAGAAGTATTACTTCTTTTTAATTCATTTTGTCAACAATACACTTTTGCCACTAATTGCACTGGTTCTGGTTCAAATTGTATTTATTTTATGTCTTTTTTTATTTCCAGGACTTTAACCAGCAATATGCAATTGTAGCATTCAAAAGATATGACCCCGAAGGAAGTGGAAGTATCTCAGTCTTGGAATTTAATGACATTTGCTTATCGATCAAGAATCATCTGCTTACTAAAGCCGTTCAAGATAACCTCGTTGCGGTAAAATTTGGATCCTTTTTGTACCTAAAATTGTAGGCCGTATCCAGGGAGAGAAGGGGTACGGGTTCGAGTCCCCTCCCTCCCCGAAGAATTTCTTCTGACACAAAAATGAATATAAACAAATTTTTGAAGCATTTTTTAAAGTTTTTCTTTATATCCCCCCCCCCCCCCCAAAAAAGATACTGGATACGCCCTTGTTGATTGCGTTGTCTTATGCTGCCAAGTACGCCAAGTGAAATGCCACTTTTCAGCTGAAAAGATGTCAAAAGCTTAAAACCTTAACTTTTTTGGAACAGTTAGATACAGGCTGCAAGATCCTAGGCAGGGCAGTGTGTTTCCCTAAAACTATATTCGAAAAAAAATATATCCGAAAAAAATTCGGGGTCCTGCTTTCCCTTAAAATGGAAAAAAATACACACAAATGTATGTATGTATTGGATTAAGGACATCCTGGACTATTACGGCATTTGTGTTATCTGTGCAGTGTTTTGCTATAGGTGAGTTCAAACTCTGGGTGCCGTATTACCAACAGGGTTGCCACCACGGTCAGTTCCTAAAGTGCAACAATTTCCTAAATGTCCATGCTGCACAGCCAATTTTTGGTGCTATAGTCAAAAACTCGCACCCCCTTGGATGTGGCCTTGGCTGACTCATTAGGAATGGAAATGTGGTCCTCGATATTTAGTGTCTGATTTTAGTTCTGGAATCATTGATTTTTTTTGTCTTGTAGTAGATATGAAGTTTCTATTGAAGATTTTTTTTTTTCATTTACTAAGGTGAAATTGTTTCCATCCTTACATAGTCGTCTTGGAACCCCCCCTCCCCCCCAAAAAAAAAGAATTGTCCAGCTCGTAAAAACGTAAAAAAGATGCATATAAACAAATTTTTGATGTGTTATTTTGTAAGTTTATTATGGACCCCCTAGGTTCAGAGATGAAAATTTACGATTTGAATATTTTCATCTTGACAATTTTTGTCCTTGAATATTTTGGTACTTGTTTGATAAACCCACTAGCGCTCAAGTTTTTCATTCATTGACGCATTATAGATCCTTTTTTTTCGTTAGTTTCTTTCAGCTTAGCGTGAGACAAGACAAAAAGAAGTGACAGAATAGATGGAAAATATATAGTTTTGGCCATATATTTGCAAATGGGGAGGGGTCAAAGTATTTGGACAGTCGGAGGTTAGAAAGCAATTCTTACCACATAATATGCTGAATAATGGTATATAACACAATAGGCATGCAGATCTACTATAATTTACCCCCTCCCCCTCCTTATGTGCAAGTATATAGCCCAAATTTGTTTCTAAAGTATAAAAAAAAATTTCTTACTTTGGTATATTTCATTAGGACTGAGCGTCAGAGAAACATTATTATTGAAACATTATTACGTGTCGGATTAGAAGAATGTTAGGTAGTAAGAATATAATACAAGTACCTTTTTTTGTTTGTCCTTGACTATTTTTTTTATTTATTCTAGTATTTTGAAGTCCTTGGTACTTCAAATTGGTACTAAAAAAAAAGCAAAAAAAACAGACTTACAAATATCAAATTTGTCGAACTACCACCAAATTTGTCGAGTAGCGTTTCAAAATTGATAAACACCATAAATTCCTATAATGCTGCTTAAAGTGTTCTTTCTATAACTGGATACGCAACCTGATGTAGCTTTTTTTTCCTTTAATAATTTACAGGTTCTAAAACATGTGTTATTTTTAGTTTCTGCAAATAAATATCTTCAAATTCAGGAACTGTACAAGAGACGGTAGCCTACTTTGGATGTACTGTCCTAGATTGATGTTCAGGTTCTTGTGTAGCTGGTTATTTGGTTTGGGACGGGGGTCAGTAGCGTGGCTCTGTAAGCTCAACCAGAGTCGACCAAGATCTAAATGGGTATCTAGAGAGATCTGAGGAAGGTAAACAAGAAGGGCTTGCGAAAGCACAGGATGGCTGGCTCCCAACCCCCCATTGCACTTCCTGGCTGAAGCGCTAGGAAACGGAAATCAGTACCACCGTTCTTTACCAGAAATGCAACATGCAAAAATAGCTTGATTTGAACCCTCTCTTTCACAAATAAATATAGTGTCATTTCGCAAATTATTGGCATTAAGATAGGTTTGTTAGCTTAAGTTTCTTATAATTTAACTAAAAAAAATACTCAAATATTATAAATATGTTATGAACCAATAGCGCTATCTTTATTCCGCCAAGCTATTTGCCTGTCTGACTATTTCTTTAGTGTGCGTAATATTTTTACTTTTGCCCTATATTCTCATGAATCTTGGCTAGGTTATTTTATGATTTATATTTTTTGTCATGTAATCTGAATCATTCTTTTAGATTTTCCATGAATGTTTGCGCTGGATAAGGGTGCGACTCTAGAATTTTAGAAAACAGAAAATTGAACAGCTTTTCAAACAATTCGTGGTAACGAACTGTAGTAAGGAGCGACCCGGCTCAATAGTAACCATAACTCTAAAAAATTGAATTTTGATATCAATAGCTACATCAAAAGAATTGCATTTTAATGCTGATTTTAAATATATAAGTTTCATTAAGTTTAGTCTTACCCATCAAAAGTTACGAGCCTGAGAAAATTTGCATTATCTAAGAAAATAGGGGATACACCCCCTAAAAGTCATAGAATATTAACGAAAATGACACCATCAAATTCAGCGTATCAGAGAACCCTACTGCAGAAGTTTCAAGCTCCTATCTACAAAAATGTGGAATTTTGTATTTTTTGCCAGAAGACAAATCACGGGTGCGTGTTTATTTGTTTGTTTTTTTTTCCCAGGGGTCATCGTATCGACCAAGTGGTCCTAGAATGTCGCAAGAGGACTCATTCTAACGGAAATGAAAAGTTCTAGTGCCCTTTTTAAGCGACCAAAAAAATTTGAGGGCATCTAGGCCCCCTCCCACGCTCATTTTTCCCCAAAGTCAACAGATCAAAATTTTGAGATAGCCATTTTGTTCAGCATAGTCGAAAACCATAATAACTATGTCTTTGGGGATGACTTACTCCCCCACAATCCCTGGGGGAGGGGCTGCAAGTTACAAACTTTGACCAGTGTTTACATATAGTAATGGTTATTGGGAAGTGTACAGACGTTTTCAGGGGGATTTTATTTTGTTTGGGGGTCGGGCTAAGGGTAGGGGGCTATGTTGGAGGATCTTTCCTTGTAGGAATCGGTCATGGGGGAAGAAAAATTCAATGAAAAGGGCGTAGGATTTTCTAGCATTACTATAAGAAAACAATGAAAAATAAACATGAAAACGTTTTTTCAAATGAAAGGAAGGAGTAGCATTGAAATTTAAAACGAACAGAGATCATTACGCATATGAGGGGTTCTAAAAATACTTTAGCATAAAGAGCGAGGTATTTAGGAGGAGATAAATACCTCTCTCTTTATGCTAAAGTATTTTTAGTAATTTCAACTATTTATTCTACGGCCTTTCTGATTCAGGGGTCAGTCTTAAAGAATTGGGACAAAACTTACGATTTAGTGTAAAGAGCGAGGTATTAACGAGGGTACAAACCCCCTCGTATACATAATAAAAATATAAGATTATGAAGGTTTGTTACGTAAGTGAATTCTTAAGTTACGTATATTTTTTACTAATAAAAACGTCCGTTAAAAATTAAAAGTTCTAGTTGCCTTTTTAAGTAATCGAAAAATTGGAGGGCAACTAGGCCTCCTTCTCCACCCCTTATTTCTCAAAATCGTCTGATCGAAACTAAGAGAAAGCCATTTAGCCAAAAATAGAATTAATATACAAATTTCATTTTGATAATTTATGTGCGGAGAGCCAAAACCAAACATGCATTAATTCAAAAACGTTCAGAAATTAAATAAAAAAACTATTTTTTTAGCTGAAAGTAAGGAGCGACATTAAAACTTAAAACGAACAGAAACTACTCCGTATATGAAATGGGTTGTCCCCTCCGCAATTCCTCGCTCTTTACGCTAAAGTTTGACTCTTTGCCACAATTCTACTTTTTAAAACAATTAAAAGCTTTAGCGTAAAGAGCGAGGGATTGCGGAGCGGACAACCCATTTCATATACGGAGTAATTTCTGTTCGTTTTAAGTTTTAATGTCACTCCTTACTTTCAGCTAAAAAAATTAGTTTTTTTTTATTTAATTTTAAATTTAAAGCACTTGTCATTTTTAAATGAAAACTAATTTTGGTTTCCGTCTATAACGCTGAGTTTAAGTGCTCTTCGAAAAAATAATGATTGGTTTCGATGATTTGTATATTACTAAGAATGTTTGTGCTGGATAAGGATACGACTCTAGAATTTTAGAGAACAGAAAATAGAAGACTGTTTAAATTCAAAGCACTTCTCGTTTTTGAATAAAAATTAATTTTTGAGTTTAAGTTAAGTAACGCTAAGTTTATTGGTTTCGATAATTTGTATGTTTTTCTAGCTAAACGTTGGCCTTGTGAATGTTTCCTGCCTGTTTTTCGATGAACTAATGATGACTAAATGAATCTAAATAATGACTTTCTTCTTTTTTGTGGTTTATTTTTTATCTTCTTTTTTTAGGCAGCTCGAAAAGCAACAGATGGCGGTAATAAAGTATCTTTCCCGTTTTTTTCAGCCTTCCTCACCCTTCTAGAAAACATGGAACTGGTGAAAAAAATATATTTAAATTCCACTGGAGGTCTACAAACTGCTGAAGTAACTAAAGGTATAAAAATTGTTTGTATCTTATGAAAACAGGGAAATTAAAATATATTGTTATTTGTAAACCAAGAAATTCCTTTTTGTCATAAAGCGGGAGAGGCGAATAATGCTAAGGATTTTATTTACTCGGGTTGCAAAAGCTTAGGAAAGTGGAGTGATAAGGTGCAACTGGCAAGTGGAAAAGGGTATAAAATTGCCCTTGGAAATTGGAAAAGGTATATTGGAAATTGCAGTGGAAAGGTATAAAAATTGCTTGTATCTTATGAAAACAGGGAAATTAAAATATATTGTTATTTGGAAACCAAGAAATTCCTTTTTGTTATAAAGCGAGAGAGGTGAATAATGCTAAGGATTTTATTTACTTGGGTTGCAAAAGCTCGGGTTGCAAGTGGAAAAGGGTCCACTGGAATTTTTGAGGAGTTTCTGTAAGCATCTAGGACCAGCAGGCAGTAAGCTACATAGGAGAATTTTGGGACCGAAACAGTGTCATTTCGTGCTATGGTGCGGACGTTTGGGGATTTGAAAAGAGGGTAAAAAACAGAAATATTGCATTTAGGAAATTTTTGTATATTATAAGGCTTAAATGGGAAATTCAATAGTTTTATGGCACTTGGTATTAACCAAGTGACATATGGCAATCGCAAATTCTGTCGGTCTGTCGGTCCCGGTTTTGCTACTTTAGGCACTTCCAGGTAAGCTAGGACGATGAAATTTGACAGGCATATAAGGGACCGGACCAGTTTAAATTAGAAATAGTCGTTTTCCCGATTTGACCATCTGGGGGGTGGGGGGGGGCCGTTAATTCGAAAAAAATAGAAAAAAGTGAAGTATTTTTAACTTACGAACGGCTGATCAGATCTTAATGAAATTTGATGTTTGGAAGGGCATCGTGTCTCAGAGTTGTTATTTTAAATCCCTACCGGATCTGGTGACATTGGGGGTGAGTTGGGAGGGGGAAACCTAAAATCTTGGAGAACACTTAGAGTGGAGGGATCGGGATGAAACTTGGTGGGAAAAATAAGCAGAAGTCTTAGATACGTGATTTAGATAATTGGAATGGATCCGCTCTATTGGGGGGGGGGGGTTAATTCTAAAAAATTAGAAAAAATGACGTATTTTTAACTTACGAAGGAGTGATCGGATCTTCGTGAACCTTCATATTTAAAAGGACCTCGTAACTCATATCTCTTGTTTTAAATCTCAACCGGATCCAGCGTCATTGGGGGGGGGACCAGAAATCTTAGAAAATACTTAAAGCGGAGAGATCAGGGTGAAACTGGATGGGAAGAGTAAAAACCTGTCTAAGATACGTGACTGACATAACCGGACCGGATCTGCTCTTTTTGGTGGAGTTGGGGGGGGGGATAATTTGGAAAAATGAGGTATTTGTAACTTACGAAAGGGTGACCATATCTTAATGAAATTTGATATTTAGAAGGATCTTGTGCTTTAAAGGTCCAATTTTAAATTCCGACCAGATCCTGTGACATTGGGGGGAGTTGGAGGGGGAAACCGGAATTCTTGGAAAACTTGAAAATTGGGGTATTTTTATCTTACGAATAGGTGATCGGATCTTAATTAAATTTGATATTTAGAAGGAATTCATGTCTCAGAGCTCTTATTTCAAATCCCGACCAGATCTTTTGACATTGGGGGAGTTGGAGGGGGAAATTATTAGAAAACACAAGGAGTGGAGGAATCGGGATGAAGCTTGGTGGATAGAATAAGCAAATGTCCTTGATACGTGATTGATGTAACCGTACTGGATTCGCTCTCTTTGGGGGAGTTGGGGGGAGGCGTTCAATGATTTGGCGAGTTTGGTGCTTCTGGATGTGCTAGGACGATGACAATTGGTAGGCATGTCAGGGACCTGCACAAATTGACTTGATAAAGTCCTTTTCCCAGATTCAACCATCTGGGGGGCTAAAGGGAGAGGAAAAATTAGAAAAAATGAGGTATTTATAACTTACGAGTGGGTGATAGGATCTTAATGAATTTTGATATTTAGAAGGACATCGTAACTCAGAGCTCTTAAATCCTGACCGGCATTAAGCCTCTGATTTTCCTTTTAAATCAATCTATTGATTCGTAGAATTTTGTTAGAGCTCATACCATATGAGCTCTTGGCTCTTAGCTCTTCTTGCCTCGTCACAAGTGCCATATGAGCTGTTAGTTCTTGTTCTATAAAGGGTATCTAGGTTATGTATTAATTAAGGGTAAAAAGGTTGGTTAGATCGATAACATATTGGGAAAAGGCTATTACCATAATAAACAAAAGGCCAGTAAATGCAGCTTATCTGACAGTGTTACTGGATAAAAGGAGAAGTTCATGGTATCGCAGGCGAGATTAATTTTGATTGGCTGCGGGTTATAAGGTATTTGGAATGGAGGGGCGGGAATAAAAGTGAAAATGGGTAATGTACCAAAATTAGTAAGGGGTGTTTTAGAAGACCAGAAAATTCAGAAATGGCCGTGTGAAGTCAAAGCCTCGAGTCACGTCCCTCCGAGTTTAAAGTCAGCTGATGGAAGTCTGAAATTATGATATTTAATTTAAAGCTGGTTTGAATGGTAATGATATTAAGCGGCATATGTCAGGGAGGGGTACTTTGTTAGCATTTGGAAAAGAAGAAAATATTTAGGGATGGATGGTCCTTACTCATTCCTATGTGTGGAGAAGTTGATGAGGATATGCTTCACTTTATCCTCTTTTGTCCCAAATTGCTAGATCTAAGGAAATATTAATTTTCAAATAAGGTAGTGCCACGGGAGCGGATGGTTTCAGTAAAGGGGTTCAAATTATTTTGTAATTATAAAAATATTGCAAATTTTATTTGGAATTATCAAATTATGAATAAAATATAGAAAAAAATCTTAGGGAAAGGGAACGGGCGAGAGCTTGAAATATTGTTGTATATATGTGTTTTTTTTTTTTTTTTTTTTTTTTTTTTTTTCTGTGTGTTGTCACAGGCCTGTGGCTTTTTTTGTATAGTAAATTTCTATTTATCTAATTTATCTATACCCACTAATCAAACGATTTAGGCCATTTTAGCCACATCTTTAAATTGATAAATTTGTCTAGAAATTTATCGTTTCTGGAATTTTTAATTTTGAATCATCATTTATTACGATATAGTTGTTGCGTAACTAGATTTGTAAAGACATTGAATCAACTATGAGAAACGCTGTGGTAGAGCATGGTCTGCATTCAGAAGTTGAATTTTTGGTACTAAAGTTGAAAGTGCTACTGTGGAATCCTCAATATCCCCTGACCAAGCTTTGTTGCAAACAAATCACCACTGAGAAATTAAAACCACCTGCTAATCCTAACGCAACTCCAGAGTTCAGAGTTGAAGGACCGTCGAGTCTTGAGGATCTTGAGAACCAGCATTCGAGGAAGTAAACAAAGACGAACTCCAAGTCGAAAGAAGGCGGCTTCGTGAGCTCATATTTGCTTCTCAATACCAAACCGTTTGAATTCTTGGAATTTATCTAATTATTTCCTAATTATTTTCTAATAATTTATCTGATTATTTTCTAAGCATACGTAGACTATTTTAGCGTTGAATTGAACTCCCTGAGGCGTCTGGTATTTCTCAAACCAACACAGTGAGGAGTGCCACCCAAGGTCGTATCCAGGGGGTTGACCCCCCCCCCCCCCTGAAACGTTCGTCTGACTCGTAAAAATGTAAGAAAATGAATTAAACGATTTTTTTTTTGATTTTTGATTTTGATTTTTTTTTTTTCGGATCTTGCCCATAGAAGGATTTCAACACACATAGGCGTTACCCTCCGGCACTCCCACAGCCAATCAGCGCGGAAAGATCTTGGCTCTACCGTCGATGTCGCGACGATAGCTATGTGTTGCTTTCGAAAAATGTTTGCGCAACTGGTGTTGTGCCCCACACACAAAGCGAAGCACACACCTGAAGCTCACAGTATTAGTTTATATTCATTCTAGAGCATGATGGATGTAATCCAGTCATTTATTATATTTTATTATTTTTGTGAATAATTGTTTCACTCTGTTGTAAGTACCATGTACACACAAAAATCTGCACAGGTGAATTGAGTTCGTTTTATCCCCAGTATTTTCCAAAATAGTCCATTTTAAGGCATGAAAGGGGGGGGGGGTGCTATTCATTGGACTCTGTAAGGGGGTGGTACTTTTAGAGTTTGTCGCGGTGGTACCAATGCTAATTATGGCACTGGGATATAGAGATTAAGAAAAGAATGTTAGATGTTCTTGGTATTCCGGAGTGTTAATTATATAGAAATTACGGAAGAACCTTCAAAGATTTGCTATATCTTTAATTTTTATTAAATCTTTACATCTTTAATTTGTTATGTCGTTTAATTTATATCTTAAAAAAAAAACAAATTTATTATCTTTATATTTGAAACTTACGTCAAAATTCATGTTATATGTTATGTCACATGCATGTTAAAAAGTTATAACAAAAAACTGCACATTTTGGACTCACGACCCCTTGCCCTACAGGAAGGCCTTTGCTTTATGTATCTTTGATTTATAAGCTGTAGTTCCAAGGGGTATGCATAACAATTTACAACCCAACTCAGCGCAACATAAGCAAAGCGAAAAAAAAGGAGCTTTCAGTCACCTTTCGCGACTAATTAGTCGCAAAAGTTGGCTCTTAGAATTTTGCTATTCCATTCATCTTTCTTTTTTCAGCTTTTTACAAATAGGTTTTATCCAAGCTTGATCTTTTGTGGCTCTGACTTTTCTCTGGATTTTCAATTTATTCTTGTTTTGTTTGATTTTTCATTTTTATTACTTTTGCCCCGGGACGTTTTGACCGGGATTAACTCCTAAATATTTACATTCAATTCTTTGGTTTTGTACGTGAGAAACATTTCGTTTTCCGGTCTTATAGCTATTTTTTTTATCCTTATCATTAATCGAGCACCTCGATTTTTTGGAGTATAATTTATCTTTTTTTGGGAAATGAAACAAATCAAAACTCGCTTTCTGATCTTCTCTTGCTGTTCTCATGGCTAAAGATTATACCTGCTCATTGGAAAAAAGGGAGAGCATCCTACAGAAAAAGCAAAATCCCAACGATAAATCCCAATGCTTATATTAACACATAAAATATGCACAAAAAATTAAATTTTTGGATGTTTAGAAGCTCTTTTATTGAAAACCAGTAAACCTTTCTTTGAAAAAAATAACAGATGTGCACATACGGAGGAGGAGGGGTCGTAAATAGTTCAACCGCAAGAATTTGTTATATTTTTCATTCATTTGGTCTGTTACTTGAGCTTTTCTGAATTTACTTTGTTTTAGTTTCTCCATTTTTCTTCTTGTTTTTCTATTTCTATTTTTTTTCTTTTATTTGTTATTATGGCACTTGCTATTAACCAAGTGACATATAGCTATCACAAATTCTGTCGGTCTGTCCCGGTTTTGCTACTAGGCACTTCCAGGCAAGCTAGGACGATGAAATTTGGCAGGCGTATCATGGACCGGACCAGATTAAACTAGAAGTAGTCTTTTTCCCGATTTGACCATCTGGGAGGGGGGGGGGGAGTGGGGGCCAGTTAATTTGGAAAAATAGAAAAAATTAAGTATGTTTAACTTTCGAACGGGTGATGGGATCTTAATGAAATTTGATGATGGAAGGATATCGTGTCTCAGAGCTCTTATTTTAAATCCCGACCAGATCCGGTGACATTGGAAGGAGTTGGAGGGGGGTGCCTAAAATCCTGGAAAACGCTTGGAGTGGAGGAATCGGAATGAAACTTGTAAGAAAAATAAACAGAAGTCCTAGATAAATTATTGATATAACCGGAACAGATCTGCTCTGTTTGGGGGAGCTGGGGGAGGGGAGGGTTAATTCTGAAAAATTAGAAAAAGTGAGGTATTTTTAAATTACGAAAAAGTGATCGGATCTTAATGAATTTTGAAGTTTGGAAGGATATCATTCTCAGGGCTCTTATTTTAAATCCCGACTGGATTCGGTGACATTGAGGGGAATTGAGGGGGAATTTAAAATCTGGGAAAACGCTTAGAGCGGAGGGATCGGGATGAAACTTGGTGGGAAAAATAAGCACAAGTCCTAGATACGTGATTGACATAACCAGAACGGATTTGCTCTCTTTGGGGGAGTTGGGGGGAGGGTTAATTCTAAAAAAAATAGGAAAAATGAGGTATTTGTACTTACGAAAGAGTGATCGTACCCTAATGAAGTTTCATATTTAGAAGGACCTCGAAACTCAGATCTCTTATTTTAAATCCCTACCGGATCCAGTGTCATTAGGGGGAAGGGGGACCGGAAATCTTGGATAACGCTTAAAGCGAAGAGATTAGGATGAAACTTGGTGGAAAGAATAAGCACAAGTCCAAGACAGGTGAATGACATAACCAGACCGGATCCGCTCTCTTTGGTGGAGTTGGGGGGGGGAGTAATTTGGAAAAATTAGAAAAAATGAGGTATTTGTAACTTACGAACGGGTGATCAGATCTTAATGAAATTTGATATCTAGATGGATCTTGTGCTTTAGAACTCTCATTTTAAAGCCTGACCAGTTTCGGTGGCATTGAAGGGAGTTGGAGGGGGAAACCGGAATCCTTGTAAAACGTGAAAATCGAGGCATATTACGAATGGGTGATCGGATCTTAATGAAAATTGATATATAGAAGGATCTTATGTCTCAGATGCTCCATTTTCAATTCGAATCGGATCCGTTCTCTTTGGGGAGCTGGGGGTTGTTAATTTGGAAAAATTAGAAAAATTGAGGTATTTTTAACTTAAGAACGGATGACCGAATCTTAATGAAATTTGATTTTTAGAAGGAACTCATGTCTCAGAGCTCTAATGAGCTATCCGTTCCCAAATCATTTTGTACTGGAGTCGTTACAAACATCCTGAAGAAAGGAAAAAACGCAAATGAATGTGGAGGCTACAGGCCGATTACTGTCTCGAGTACATCGAGCAAGGTGATGGAAAAATTGGTCCTTCGCGAAGTTATATCGAAGTGTGTTATAGGCTACAGGCAGTTTGGGTTTCGAAAGCATCTCAGCTGTGCTTTCGCCCGTAGACTTCTAAAGCGCATTCTTGCCAAGGCTGATTCACTTGATTGATCCGTACATATATGTAGTGTCGACATTTCCGCTGCGTTTGATTCAGTAATTCAGTCTGCTGAATTACTGAATCCAGACCTTGCAAATTGCCGGTGTTAACACCCATATAGTAGCTATGTTATCATTTTGGTACTCTAATAGCTATATAAGAGTGAAACTTGGGCTTGAAAAACTCAGTGAGCCAGTTAAACTAAAGAGAAGACTTCGACAAGGTTCCGTCTTAAGTCCGATATTATTTAACACGTTGACTTCTAAGGTTACAAAACAAATTTCTGACGGCCTAAGATTTGATACTTATGATTTGAGTTTAATAAGCTATGCTGATGATTTACTTATGTTGAGTTTCTCATTGAGTGTACTGAATGATAATTTAGATAAGCTTGTATCTGGTTATAGCACTATTGGTCTACAAGTTAATGGCCAGAAAACTGAATTTCTGGTTTTCAGCTCTGCCGAAACAAGAGGCACCAGCACCAACCGTATCCGTAGATGGTGCTATTATTGCACCGTCTTCTTCGCTCAAATATTTAGGTCTTCGGTACGGCCGAGATAAGAAAACTACCAGAACTCTTTGCCTTGATACCCTTGTGTCTAACCTGCGAGTGAGCTATGCTAAACTAGCCCCGCTGAAGTATTCTTACAATCGGCAAATTTTGGCGAGGATGTACAGAGCAGTGGCATTACCACATGTTCTTTACCTTTCCCCGCGTTGGAAATGGTTCACAGAAACAGAGAGACTAAAAGTTAGGTCCGCGTTTTGTAGATATTTGAAGTTTTTGATACGCATACCGCTATTCGAGAGAAACTCATTTCTTTTGAATAAGTATCAAATTCCAGATCCCCGTGAAGCTGTGGCAGAACAGGAAACTAATGCTAGAAAAGGTGCCCTTGAGCACCTTTATAATTTCCTGCCGTTGCACGTCATATGTGAGCTATGATTGTATTTAGTGAATGTAATCTAATCGTTTAATCTTGAAGTATTGTTTTTCGCCTTTTTCTTTTTATTTTTTTCTTTATAGTCCGCCATGTTGTTGTTCTGATGGTGGGCTAAATAAAACTATCTATCTATCTATCTTATTTCAAATCCTGACCAGATGTGTTGACATTGGGGGGAGTTGGAGGGGAAACCGGAAATCTTGAAAAACGCTTATAAATGTCGTAGATGCGTGATTGACGTAACCGGACCGGACCCGCTCTCTTTGGGGGAGTTACGGGGTGGGGTTCAGTGCTTTGGCGAGTTTGGTGCTTCTGGACGTGCTACGACGATGAAAATGTTTAGGCGTGTCAGGGAGCTGTACAAATTGACTTGATAAAGTCGCTTTCCCCGATTCGACCATCTGCGGGGCTGAAGGGAGAGAAAAAATCAGAAAAATTGAGGTATTTTTTACTTACGAGTGGGTGATCGGATATTAATGAATTTTGATGTTTAGAAGGACCTCGTGACTCACAGCTCTTATTTTAAATCCCGACCGGCATTAAGCCTCTGATTTTCCTTTTAAATCAATCTATTGATTCTTAGAATTTTGCTCTTAGCTCTTGTTTTTTTGTTTTCTTCTTTTTTCGTTTTTTTCTTCTTTTTTTTTCATTTTTTCTTCTTTATATTTTTTTTGTTTTTTTTTCTTCCTTTTCTTCGTTTTTTTTTCTTCTTTTTCTTTTATGCGCCTAAAAGCAATGGAGGATTTGAGATTGAATACAGCCAGGTTTCACACAAATATTTTAAGTCAACCCTGTTGACTTTAAATATAAAAATATTTTTTAATATTTTAAAATATTAAAATAGGTAATTTTCAGGAAGTATTTTTTTCGTGTGAGGAGGACTTGTAATTTTTTATATATAAAAAAAGTTTTGATATCTGGCCTTGAAAAAGACTGTTCTACGTTTATTTATTCTTTTATTCAGCAGGCTCTACACTTCATAATTTATATATTTTCCTTTTTTTTTCAGAGGAGTTCTTGCATTCTGCACAAAGTATGTCACAGATAACGCCCTTAGAAGTAGATATCCTTTTCCTCCTTGCTGACCTATTACATCAAACTGGGTTTGTACTCTTTTCTTTTGGCTATATTATGTCATTCTTATGAACCGAAGGTGTATATGCAAATTTCTTTTATTATGAGAAGGGAATAGTAAAAAATCGAATTGTTTGAAAATTATTGGCAAGTGTTAAGATTAAAAAAAGGTAAAGAATACGTAATTGGAGTTTATAGTCCATACTGGCGGTGCTGATCTCCGTTCCCTGGTCTTTCAGCCAGGAAGTGGAAGGTGGGGCTAACCATCCTTTGCTTTCACACACCCTCCCTATTTACCTTCTCCAGATTTCTCCCGGTGCCCATTTAGAGCTGGGTCGACTCTGGCTGAGCTTACAGAGTTTCGCCACTGACCCCCCGTCCCAAACCATGGGTACACTAGCATTCGAAATCTCTCCCTTTCGGACAAAGGATCTTAAATCAGCGCACCAATCCACTCGGTTAGGACTATAAGATTGATGTATATACTTTGATATATTTGTTTAACTTTAACAACAATCAAACAGTTCGTGGTAACGAACTGTAGTAAGGAGCGACCCGGCTCAATAGTAACCAAAACTCTAAAAAATTGAATTTGGATATCAATAGCTACATCAAAAATATCGCATTTTAATGCTGACTTTAAATATATAAGTTTCATCAAGTTTAGTCTTACCTATCAAAAGTTACGAGCCTGAGAAAATTTGCCTTATTTAGGAAAATAGGGGGAAACACCCCCTAAAAGTCGGAGGATCTTAAATGACACCATCAGATTCAGCGTATCAGAGAACCCTACTGTAGAAGTTTCAAGCTCCTATCTACAAAAATGCGGAATTTTGTATTTTTTGCCAGAAGACAAATCACGGGTGCGTGTTTATTTGTTTGTTTTTTTTTTTTGTTTTTTTTTTTCTTTTCCCCAGGGTTCATCGTATCAACCAAGTGGTCCTAGAATGTCGCAAGGGGGCTCATTCTAACGGAAATGAAAAGTTCTAGTGCCCTTTTTAAGTGACCAAAAAAATTGGAGGGCATCTAGGCCCCCTCCCTCGCTCATTTTTTTCCCAACGTCAACGCATCAAAATTTTGAGATAGCCATTTTGTTCAGCATAGTTAAAAACCATAATAACTATGTCTTTGGGGATGACTTACTCCCCCACAATTCCTGGGGGAGGGACTGCAAGTTACAAACTTTGACCAGTGTTTACATATAGTAATGGTTATTGGGAAGTGTACAGATGTTTTCAGGGGGATTTTATTTTGTTTGGGGGTGGGGCTGAGCAGAGGGGGCTATGTTGGAGGATCTTACCTTGGAGGAATCTGTCATGGGGGAAGAAAAATTCAATGACAAGGGCGCAGGATTCTCTAGCATTACTCTAAGAAAACAATGAAAAATAAACATGAAAACGTTTTTTCAAATGAAAGGAAGAAGTAGCATTGAAACTTAAAACGAACAGAGACTATTACGCATATGAGGGGTTCTAAAAATACTTTAGCATAAAGAGCGAGGTATTTAGGAGGAGATAAATATCTTGCTCTTTATGCTAAAGTATTTTTAGTAATTTTGACTATTTATTCTACGGCCTTTCTGATTCAGGGGTCATTCTTAAAGAATTGGGACAAAACTTACGATTTAGTGTAAAGAGCGAGGTATTAACGAGGGTACAAACCCCCTCGTATACATAATAAAAATATAAGGTCATGAAAGTTTGTTACGTAAGTTAATTCTTAAGTTACGTATATTTTTTACTAATAAAAACGTTCGTTAAAAAGTAAAAGTTCTAGTTGCCTTTTTAAGTAACCGAAAAATTGGAGGGCAACTAGGCCTCCTTCTCCACCCCTTTTTTCTCAAAATCGTCTGATCAAAACTAAGAGAAAGCCATTTAGCCAAAAAAAGAATTAATATACAAATTTCATTTTAATAATTTATGTGCGGAGAGCCAAAACCAAACATGCATTAATTCATAAACGTTCAGAAATTAAATAAAAAAAACTAATTTTTTAGCTGAAAGTAAGGAGCGGCATTAAAACTTAAAACGAACAGAAATTACTCCGTATATGAAATGAGTTGTCCCTTCCGCAATCCCTCGCTCTTTACGCTAAAGTTTGACTCTCTGCCACAATTCTACTTTTTAGAACAATTAAAAACTTTAGCGTAAAGAGCGAGGGATTGCGGAAGGGACAACTCATTTCATATACGGAGTAATTTCTGTTCGTTTTAAGTTTTAATGTCGCTCCTTACTTTCAGCTAAAAAAATTAGTTTTTTTTATTTAATTTAGTTACAAAATCAATATGATTCACCCAAAACCAAATGGTTGATGTGGTTGAATCAGGTAAACAAAAATATACATATAACATCTTTTCAATTCACTATCATAAGAAAAAAAGAAAAAAAGAGAAAATAAATTTAAAAAACGATAAATTAAGATAAAATAAATCCACAGGGGAAGCAACTACATACCATATCCAACATAGGACAATTAGTATAGCTTACGAGGAAAAATGGCTGTTCGAATTCAAGTTTCATTTGATTAAGGAGTATCAGGTCATTAATGAGTGATAAAAAGAAATTTGGCAGGAAAAAGAAAAAGTCCATAGTTGACGGTTCATATAGTCCATCGTTGGTTGTTTGTAGCGTAAAAAAGGCAAATATTTGAGAAGTCACCCAATATTCAAGGTATTGAGTTATTGTTGTTTTTTGGGGGGATATTCCTTTTTTCTTTTTCTGCTGTTTTTTTTTTTTTTTTGTCTCATTATTATAATTGGTGTTGTTATTATTATTATTGGGCAGTATGTAATAAATTAAAAATGAGAATAGAATAAAATTCAAAAGGGGAGGGTGCTGGTCCTTAAAATAGCAAAAATGATATATTTTTAACTTACGAATGTCTGAGAGCTGTCTCAATCGTGTCTCAGGGCTGTTATTTTAAATCCCGACCAGATCTGGTGACATTGGGGGGGGGGGTGGTTTGGAGGGGGAAACCTAAAATCTTGGAAAACACTTAAAGTGGAGGGATCGGGATGAAACTTGGTGGGGAATATAAGCAGAAGTCTTAGATACATGATTTACATAATTGGAACGGATCCGCTCTATTGGGGGGAGGGGGTTAATTCTGAAAAATTAGAAAAAATACATAGAAGTTCATAGTGTCCCAGCTCAACACTTGCTTATTATCAATATTACCCGATTCTGCACTATTGTATGCCTACAATCTTGAGTAACTACCTCTCAGTCCCTCCCAGACTTTTTGGTTTATGTAAGAAATTGAATTGATTGCTTATTTTCTTTTTCTTTTTTGCTTTAGACTGTATGATAGATGAAATTTCACTATATATATATATATATATATATATATATATATATATATATATATATATATATATATATATATATATATATATATATATATATATTTATATATATATATATAATAGACTTGATGATTCTTTACCTATTGATATGTAAAAAAAAGAGAGTATTTAGTATTTTTGTGCAATATTGATCTCACTTTAGAAGCATTGTTATTCGTTTTTTGGTATTTGAACTGCAGATAGAAATCTTTTTGTCCATTAACAAAATGAAGTTTGGAAATCTCTGAAAAATTAATTTTTATCGAATGGGTCTTCTGTTGCTTATGTGTCTAACCATTTATTTAATTTTGAGAAAAAAAGAAAAATGACAATTGCTAGTTAAAGCAACATAATGTAGTTGAATCCAAATCAGAGGGTGGGTGCCAGAGGGTGTTTGTGGGGAAGGGTGCAGAGGGAGCACTTATCTCGGACGCAGAAATTTTTGCGGCACAACCTTTCAAATAAATAATCTAACGGTTATATTCACTTTATAATTTGAAATTTTATTCTTATTAAAATAAAGTAGAAGGCGCAGTTAATAAATGAAAGAAATTAATAAATTATTAAAAAAATAACTTTGATTATTGCTCTTTCCAACTAAAGTAAACATTTTCATCATCAGTATGCGCCGGCTGAGCATAGTAAGAGCTGAGTAAAAAAAAAAAACAAGTTGGGTTTAAAAGTTGAGTTTTCATAGAAAAATGTAATGTAAGCCATGTATTGAAATCTAGGAATGAAATATTCTGCGTTTTCGACTCCTCCGTAATGCCGGGGTCATTTTACAGCAAAAAAAAACTAGCTGTGTGAAGCGAGGGAATACTCACTGACGTCGGAAAATGTATACTCCTCTGTTTCCCAGCCACAGCTCCGTCCATTAAGTCAAGGTTGTCTGAAATTCATCCTGATAAATTAGTAATAATTTTTTATAAAATTGGTTATTCTTCCGATAAATCATACTTTCCAATAATTCGCTCGGAATAAATCGTTTTTAAGATGTCGGAATTCAAAAGTATAATCCTTCCATACTCTAATAATGGAGACTGATAGTCTTAAGAAGTGTAATATGGGTAATTATGCTCAACATTTTTCACAATATATATATATAACCGCAACATATATATATATATATATATATATATATATATATATATATATATATATATATATATATATATATATTATATATATATATATATATATATATATATATTATAATTCGAGTGTTTACTTAGGGTACTTAGTAGATAGGCTTATAGTCCTCGTTGCAGCTACCTCAGAGAAGTTTGTGTTTTTGATCAAAATTTATTTTTCTATCAAAATACTGGTTTTAAATTTTTATTTGCCATTTAAATTTTTTGGCGTAAATACTTCTCATGTACTTTGTATTTTCATCGTTTTTATTTTGCACATAAAAAGATATTATTTACAAGATTTGGTCCTCTCAAAATGAGTATCCTTTTTCCACTATATCCTCCAGCTTCTTTTCTTTAGTAGGGTAAATCCTCACATGCTATTGGCGAGAATTTTTTACATGGAAACTGCTGCAAAAACAATTGTTTATCAGTCTATGCATCATATTTGTCAAGTTTACGAAAACACTAAAAACAAATTTATCTTTGTAGGATCATGTAAAGCTAACCTTTTACTGAAAACGGCTTAGAAAACAAACTTCGTGGCTTTATTCCCTCGTTTTAGTTGGAAATTCTCCGTTTTCGTGTCTCTCTTGTTTTTCCTCCCTTTCGTTTTTTTTTGTACTTTCAATATTTTTTTATGTTAATTAGTGCCACTCCAAGCGTCAAGGGATAGTGACATTGTGTTTGTGTGCCTCTGATTATTTTTTACTGCAATAGAGCTAATTTTGAATTAAATGAGTAAGTTTCATATTAGGTTTATGTACGCAATATTCAATCATGACGCACAAATATTCACTAGTAATATGTTGCAATTTGCCTCCACCTTGTCTCCCTGCCTATTAGTGGACATGAAACCATTCGTTTCTATCCCCATCGGTATGAACTCAGGGTAAATTTCTTGGACCACTCTTTTCGCTTGCAAAGTTTGAGAAAAGGAAATAAAATAGAATAAATAGTTTCTTACCGTGTATAAGATTTAGTTATGGGGTAGCACAGTGGATTGATGGAGGGGTGTAAATTGTTATAAGGCAGGGAGGCAACTGCCCCCCCCCCCCCGACTCCTAGATGTCAGTTTGCCCCCCCCCCCCTCCCTCAGATGAAATTTAGTTGCTACAAAATCTTGTAAAAATTAAGATAAGTCAGCATAATTCAAGCATCCACAGAAACTGGTCAGTTTCCTTTTGGATATCTTTAACTTTATGGTACTGTATGGCTCATTTTTCAGTTCTCTCTGTCATTTTCACTTGACTTAGGAGCTTTTCCCTCCTCAGAATTTTGACGATATTACGCCACTGGGTTGGCGCTCTGTGGCAATACAGGGTCCATGGATCGACGTAAGGCTGGGTGACACGTTTGTTACCAATTCATGTCAAAAGACTGAGCAGCTGAAACATCGGTATGACGCCCTATGTGCCACAAATGGCTCTAAAAGGCCATTATCCTTATCCTATAATATCGATTTGCTCTACCAATGGCTCTAAAAGGCCTTTATCCTTACCCTATAACATCGAAACATCGATTTGACACCCTATGCGCCACAAATGGCTCTAAAAGGTCTTTGTCCTTGTCCTGTAACATCGATTTGCTCTACCAATAGTTCTAAAAGGCCTTTATCCTCATCCTATAACATCGAAACATCGGTTTGACGCCTTATGCGCCACTAATGACTCTAAAAGGCCTTTATCCTTATCTTATAACATGTATAATTGCCGTACGTATTGGCTACTTTTTGAATAAGGATTACCATAAAATAATAAGAGATAAATAATTACGATTGTTAATTATTTTAGTCGTATCACATATGAAGATTTGAGGACAATAGCACCTGACCATTATTTGAAACAAATTACCAAAAGGTTTACAGAAGTAAAAGCAGTATCGGTAAGTAGTCATCATTAAGTTTTCTGTGTATTAGTCGGTTAGTGTTGGACTGAAATTGATAAAAATGCTAGGTATCAATCACAAGTACGTATCCAGGATTTTTGTTCAGGGGGAGGGGATATAAAAAGAATGTTTGAAAAAAGCACTACAAATTTGTTTTTATATGTTTCGTTTACGTTTTTACGATTCAGACAATTTTTTGCGGTGGGGGGGGGGGGGTCAAACTCGATAAAACCCCGGGATGAAAATTTGAGAGAAACCTTCTAGGAGCAGTTGAACACTAAACTTCAGAGTTTAAAATTTGACAATGTGGAAGGTGGATAGACTAATTTTAGAAAAACAATTTGTGAATTTGCTGAAGGTGTCTTAGGGAAGACTGTTAAGACTACAACTAGGAAGAGTGTCCTAGGGAAGAGTGCTAAGACAGCAACTAGGAACATTAGTCAAAAAGCTTTATGTTTAATAGAGAGTAGAGGGGGTTTGTACACGAATTATCTGAGTGATAGATTGTATGAAAACAAAAGGAATGTAAAGAAAGTGGAGAAAGCGTTAAAATATGAACTAAGGAGATCTGAAGTGGAGGCCATGGATAAAGTTGCTGAGGTTCTGGAAGATGCAGCTAGACGGCATAATAGTAAAATTAGTCAAGGTAGGAATGGGGCCACAATTAGTGATAAGGAAAGAGCTAAAGAGAGATGGGCGGAACATTTTGGGAATGTGCTAAACTGAGATACAGTTGCAGCAAAACATATTGATGAAAATGAAAAAGTTTGTGATACCTTGGATGTGAAGGAAGTTTGTTTTGTGAGGAAGAAGGTATTATAGATTTTAAATGAAACATAGGCTTGATTCTTCTATTAAACTTAAATTATTTTTTTTTACCTGCCAAAAAAGTTTTGTCTGATCTGTAAAAACTGCGCTTTTTCCATTTTTAAGTTGCGTTGATTTATCCTTTCCGGGAAAATCAAAATTTATCCGTAAGTTCGTAAACTAAATTTGATGATCTTAACACTGCTGTCGATTCAATTATTCAAATAACAAACAGAATTAATAAGCAGTAGTACAATTTTTGTTATGCCTGTTATGTGCAAATGCTTAAATACTGGTAAAAATCACTCAGTAAAAAGAAGAAAAAGCAGATTTTGCTTATGGAAAGCTTTGATTCAATATTTTCCAGGAATTTAATTCCTTTGATAAAGTTAACCAATAATCAAATTGGTTATGTAAATCAAATAATATATAAATATAGATTAAATATTTTACCCTTAATTACACTTTCTGCTCTAGAAATTTCCTTTTCGCCCTTTCTTTAGCAGGAAGGGGAGGGAGGATATTGCAATAGATTATTTTTACAAAAGAAAGGAAAATTACAATAAATCAGTGCTAAATGTGTCTATTATCTTTTAAAAAAAGTTTATTTTTAATTAAAAGTGTCTTTATTATTGCCTTATTAAAGCAAGCGCATTATTTTTCTAATTTTGTAAGTTTAGAAAACATTTTAGCTGTTGGGAATTCATTCGTACGATTCCATATTGATATTCTAATATACTTCTCATTCCCTTTTGATTCTTCCTTTTTAATAGCCTATATCTTTTATATGTTTCAGCATTTGCGCTCTATGATAGGCTAGATGGAACAAAGATACAAATGTTTCTTTGATTCTTATGTGCAAAGGAAAATGAAAAAACTTTGACCCCTGTTTTCAAAATAGTAAAAATGCTTCCTTTTTCTTGTGGGTGGGTATACTTGAACTACGTCTCAACACTGAACATTGTGTCAAATATTCTAAATACTTAAAAACATAATATAACATCGTGAATCGGTCCCTATTTTGCGGAAGTTTATAATAAGTGATAGTGACGTAATATATGACGTAATATGACGTAATATATGCATTATTATTGTTTTTATTTTTTGTAAAGATTGCTTAAATTAGCCTTGTGCTAGAGTGTATGTCTAAACAAACCTAAGTTTACGTATAAAGATCTTTTTATCCAATTTGTGAATATAAAAGAAGTAGTTGATGGTTTCAAGCGTTTCTTTTTGTGAGTATTTATTTGTTTTTGTTTGTAAAGTTTTTCCTTTCTATTTGCAGAGTCCTGAAGAGCGAGGTGTTTTTATGCAAATTTTGGAAAGCGGATATCGATTCGCCTTAGGTTCTATTGCAGGAGGTAAGTGCAAAGTATAGTTATAATAGCAATTTATTGTCCAAAAACCTAACAGAGACAAAATCAATCGGTAGCATACCAGAAGCGTCGATTGCGAGAGTGCTACTAACAAAAAAGAACAAGAAATAAAAGAGAAACACTAATAAAAACAATGAACAAAAAAAAAAAAAAGTTAATCTATAATAAGCAAAAGGGTGAAACCGTGTACCGAAAACAATTCATACACAATAAAACAACATAATATCATGATCCCGAAGGAAAAAAAACTAAACAATTATTGTCTATTGTCGATTGTAATTCCGTCAATCTCAGTCTGTTTCGAATTTGTATTTACCAAGCAATTCCACACGCAGTTCAGATTTAAATTGACTAATGTGTATTTCCTTGGTACTTGGGACAAGCTTATTCCACAGCCTAGCCCGTCTGTAGATAACTGAAAAAGCGGTCCTACTTGAAACTAGGTGAAGAACGTCAATCTCCACTTGTCCGAGTTCCGTGACTATGAACGTTGGACCTTTCCCGAAATATTCCTGTAAAACAATCTGGAACAGTATAGAATCAAAATAGTTGGAGGAGACTAAACCTTTAATTTTTGCCATGTAAAATGGGGGTGCCATTTTTACCATCTTCAAGGGGTTGAGTAAAATTTCTTAACTAACAAAAGCTGCGTTTTTCATCATCAAAACTACGATTGTCTTATTTCTATCATGAAGGATCTTACTCCTCTGATTTGGCTTTTGGTACGGCCTCAGTTTTCTGGAATACTTTTCCTGCTACTACTAACAACTCACTGGAGCACCAAGTTGCTTGAGGCCAACACAGCTGCGTACGCTCCTCCTCCATTCCAATCTTCTTGAGGCCTCCCACTTTTTTTCTGGAATGAACACAGAAAACGTCAAAATCAGCTTTGGTGCTTATCTCTGTTTATTCAAATTTATTATTTTATTCAAATATATTATATATTTATTATTTTATAATATAATATTATTTTATTTATTAATATTATTTTATTATTATTTTGTTTATCTGTTTATTCAAATTTATTATTCTTATCTCTGTTTATCTTTGTTATTATCTTTGTTATTCAAGGCCTCCATCTTTTATTTTCTGGAATTAATACAGAAAGTTTTTGTAATCAGTTTTGGTGCTTATTATTCACTAAAAAAGTTAAGTTGGTTCTTCTGCCAATATAGGAAGATCTTGGTGAATACTTCGTTGATTTTTCCATCAATTTCTTCTTAATTCAGTTGAGGCTTGATAGAGCTGAAATCGTTTGAGAACGATTGAGGCTTTAGTTTTCAGGCTTCATAAAGGCTCTATTAGTTGAGGTTTGATAAAGGCTCTATCAGTTGAGGTTTGATAGAGCTGAAATTGTTTGAAAACGATTGAGGCTTTAGTTTTCAGGTTTGATAAAGGCTCTATCAGTTGAGGTTTGATAAAGGCTCTATCAGTTGAGGTTTGATAGAGCTGAAATTGATTGAGAACGATTGAGGCTTTAGTTTTCAGGCTTGATAGAGGCTCTATCAGTTGAGGCTTGATAGAGCTGAAATTGTTTGAGAACGATTGATTCCTTAGTTTTCAGGCCTGATAGAGGCAATATCAGATGAGGCTTGATAGAGCTGAAATTGTTTGAGAACGATTGAGGCCTTAGTTTTCAGGCCTGATAGAGGCTCCGTTTCTAGGAACAAATCCTAGAAACCGGAAATCTTGGAAAACGCTTAGAGTGGAGAGATCGGGATGAAACTTGGTGGGAAGAATAAGCACAAGTTCTAGATTCGTGATTGACATAATTGGAACGGGTTTGCTCTCTTTGGGGGAGTTAGGGGGATTTCCAGGGCTTTGGCGAGTTCGGTGCTTCTGGACGGGCTGGGACGATGAAAATTGGTAGGCGTGTCAGGGACCTGCACAAATTGACTTGATAACAGTCGTTCCCCGATTCGACCGTCTGGGGGGACGGACAGAGAGGAGAAATTGAAAAAATGAGGTATTTTTAACTTACGAATGAGTGATCGGATCTCAATGAAATTTGATGGTTAGAAGGACTTCGTGTCTCAGAGCTCTTATTTTAAATCCCGATCGTATCCGGTGATATTGGAGGAAATCATGAAAATCGTGAATCATGGAAAGGGGAAATCATGGAAAACGCTTAGAGTGGAGAGATCGGGATGAAACTTTTGGGAAGAATAAGCACAAGTCCTAGATACGTGATTGACATAACCGGACTGAATCCGGTCTCTTTAGGTGGAGTTGGGGGGGGGGTTGTTAATTCGGAAAAATTAGAAAAATTGAGGTATTTTTAACTTAAGAACGAGTTACCGAACATTAATGAAATTTTATATTTAGAAGGAACTCATGTCTCAGTGCTCTCATTTTAAATCCCCACCAGATCTGGTGACATTGAGGGGAGTTTGGGGGGGAAACCGAAAATCTTGGAACTCGCTTAGAGTGGAGAGATCAGGATGAAACTTGGTGGGTAGAGTAAGCAAATTTCGTAGATACGTGATGGACTGGATCCGCTCTCTTTGAGAGAGTTGGGGGGGGGTCCAGTGCTTTGGCGAGTTCGGTGCTTCTGGACGTGCTAGGACGATAAAAACTGATAGGCGTGTCAGGGACCTGCTCAAATTGACTTGATAAAGTCATTTTCCCCGATTCGATCATCTGGGGGGCTGAAGGGAGAGGAAAAATTAGAAAAAAATAGGTATTTTTAACTTACGAGTGGGTGATCGGATCTTAATGAATTTTTCATATTCAGAAGGACTTCGTGTCTCAGAGCTCTTATTTTGAATCCCGACCGGCATCTCTGTTTTTCCTTTTAAATCAATCTATTGATTCTTAGAATTTTGCTAGAGCTCTTGCCATATATGCTCTTGGCTCTTAGCTCTTCCGACCTCGTTGCAAGTGCCATATGAGCTGTTAGCTCTTGTTGCTTGACACGGTAATCACTATATTCTATTAGAACATAGCTTTTAGTGCGTTCGAGCATTCCGAGATTACTTATCCGACAAGCCTGATTACTTATCCTTAGTTTCACGAGACGTGAAAGACCTTAGGGGTTAATAAGGTTACTGCTTGAAATGGTCTGGGTTAATTGTTTGATGAATTACATCTGCCAACCCTGGAAAATCCAGGATTACAGGGATAAGTGACGTCATATATAAACAAAAAAATAAGCCTTTTCAAAAGCGGAAAAAATATGTGAAACTGTTCGCAGAAAGCCAAAAGGGACAGAATTGTGGCACACTTTCAGGGATTTGTAAATAAGCTATGTTTGCCCACAGTGTTTCAGTTGACTAGTTGCCGGATAAGTATTTGTTGTTATCTTTTATGAGTTACTAGCTGTTGGGGTGGCGCTTCGCGCCACCCCAACATCTAGTTGGTGTGCCCCCCCCCCAAGCCCCCCCGCGCGCGTAAGTCGTTACGCGCCATTGTAGTTGTGTCCCTATGTCCCACCTGTGAATATAGATATATATATATATATATATATGTTTTTAACTACGTAAAACTTGCGAATATACAACATTCTTTGCTGTCCCATTGTCTGTGCATATAAATAGATTGTTTACCGACTCTTGAAAATGCAACATATAATGGTCCATGGGAAAACAATCCGGATTCAGATCTATACCTCATGATTCTAATGATTGCCCTTGAGCTTTGTTGATGGTGATTGCTAATCTACCATTCCCTGTGTCGCCATCGTCATTTATATATCCCCTTGTGCCCCCCGGCATCCCCTTTGTAGTTTTGTCCCTGTGTCCAGGTCGTCATTTGTGTCCCGGTGTCCCAGTCTTTGATTTCTCTTTGAGTGTCCCGGGCGTCATTTATATTCCATGTGTCCCGGTGTCTCGGTCGTCATTTATATCCCCCTGTGCCCCCCGGCGTCCCCGTTGTAGTTGTGTCCCTGTGTCCCGGTCGTCATTTATATTCCCTGTGTCCCGGTCGTCATTTGTATCCCGGTGTCCTGGTCTGTATATACATTCGTTTTTTAGTTTTGTTTTTCTCCTTTATTTTTTTTCCTTTTTTATTTTTTTTCTTTTTTAGTTTATTTAGATTTTTAGATTTTTTAGTTTTTTTATTAGTTTTTATTTTTTTTTCTTTTTAGTTTTTTTGTAATTTTTACCTTTTTTTTAGTTTTTTTAGTTTTTTTTACTTATATCCTGGTCGTCATTTATACTCCCTGTGTCCCGGTCGTCATTTGTGTCCCGGTGCTTTGTTGATTGCTATATTTTTTTAGTTTTCTTTTTCTCCTTTATTTTTCAGTTTTTTCCTTTTTTTTAGTTTTTTTTTCTTTTTTAGTTCTTTTAGTTTTTACCTTTTTTAGTTTTTTTTAGTTTTTTTAGTTTTTTAGCTTTTTTTATTTTTTTTTTATTAGTTTTTAGTTTATTTTATGGTTTTTTTCCTTTTTTTAGTTTTTTTTTTTTAGTTTTTTATCTTTTTTTAGTTTTTTTTAGTTTTTAAGCTTTTTTAGATTTTTTTATTTTGTTTTCTTTTTTTTTTGTAGTTTTTACCTTCTTTAGATTTTTGCTTCTTTTATTTTTTTAGCTTTTTTAGTTTTTTTTCGTTTTTTCTTTTTAGTTTTTTTGTAGTTTTTATCTTTTTTATTTTTTTGTATATTTATTCATATTTTTTTAGTTTTCTTTTTCTCTTTTATTTTTCAGTTTTTTCCTTTTTTTTAGTTTTTTTCTTTTTTAGTTTTTTTTAGTTTTTTACCTTTTTTAGTTTTTTTTAGTTTTTTTTTAGTTTTTTTAGTTTTTTAGCTTTTTTAGTTTTTTTATTAGTTTTTATTTTTTTTTGTAGTTTTTGCCTTTTTTTTATTTTTTTCAGTTTTTTTTAGTTATTAGATTTTTACCTTTTTTTAGTTTTTTTTAGTTTTTTAGCTTTTTTAGTTTTTTTTTCTTTTTTAGTTTTTTTTGTAGTTTTTACCTTTTTTAGTTTTTTTCTTCTTTTGTATTAGTGTGAAATAATTCAGACGTCATATGCGGACAAACATGACGTCACCTGATCCATCCACAGATCCACACACAGACAACTTATTTTTATATATATAGATATCTGGGGAACTTAACATTAAGTGGATTAGTCAGATAAAGGATGCTCCAATGCACTATTTATGCTATATAAGCTACAGAGTTAAAACGTTTGAGAGCCACGTGAAATCCGATATTGCTTTAAACTTTTCTTATATATCTTATGTTTTTTCTTTTATATATTTTTTTATATTACTTTTGTTTTGTTTAAGTCAAACCAAGAATCGGCCAGGCTAATGTATCTTTCAGTAAACTTTCTCAAATTTGTCGCAGCCAAAAGTACTCTCTCCGACTCAAGCTGAGGCTGTGCAGCAGCAACATCCTTCAACATCAACAGTTGCAACAAACATCAACGGTTGCAGCAGCAATCAACAGTTGCAGCAGCAACTGTGCAGCAGCAACATCCTTCAACATCAACAGTTGCAACAAACATCAACAGTTGCAGCAGCAATCAACAGTTGCAGCAGCAACTGTGCAGCAGCAACATCCTTCAACATCAACAGTTGCAACAAACATCAACAGTTGCAGCAGCAATCAACAGTTGCAGCAGCAACTGTGCAGCAGCAACATCCTTCAACATCAACAGTTGCAACAAACATCAACAGTTGCAGCAGCAATCAACAGTTGCAGCAGCAACTGTGCAGCAGCAACATCCTTCAACATCAACAGTTGCAACAAACATCAACAGTTGCAGCAGCAATCAGCAGTTGCAGCAGCAACTGTGCAGCAGCAACATCCTTCAACATCAACAGTTGCAACAAACATCAACAGTTGCAGCAGCAATCAACAGTTGCAGCAGCAACTGTGCAGCAGCAACAATGCTTTGCTATGATTCTGAAACTTTGCACGTACGTCAAATACTTGAAAAGAAACTCCTCGCGTTCGAAAACATTTGTTTAAGGTGCATTATAAATATCCACTTGTCCCAAAAAGTAACAAACGCCACTATACAACAGATCAGCCGCTGATAACCAAAATGATCAAATGTAGAAAGTGGAGATACCCCGGTCATGTCATCTGCATGGCTGAAACTCGACTACCGCATGTATTCCTCCAGTGGTAGCCACGTGGTACTAGAAGAAAAGGACGCCCTAAAAACAGCCTACGACGCAGCTACCGGGCTGACCTCACACGACTCAATGCCTCAATCCAACCTGAATAGGAAGATGTCTGGGTGGCTGCAGCGATGAGAGATGACTGGTGACTTCTTGGATGCCCTAAGCGCCTCTGGAGGTACAGGAGGATCTAAGGTCTTAGGTAAAGTATCTTTTGTTTTAGCTATGATGAATAAAAGACCCTACCAGTATATTTCAGGAGTATTCATATTATACTAGCAAGGTATTTCAAGGTCAAAGATTTTTCATTTGGTTGCCACCTTTTATGTATAAACATTTTTTTTATTTATTTTTAAATTATAGCTGTCGGAGCTACTGCTGTATACCCTATTGATTTGGTGAAAACCCGTATGCAAAACCAAAGGACTGGATCCTATATTAGTGAGCTGATGTACAAAAATTCTTGGGACTGTTGCAAAAAAGTCATTCGTCATGAAGGATTTTTTGGCTTGTATAGAGGACTTGTGCCTCAGTTAATGGGGGTAGCACCTGAAAAAGCCATTAAGTTGACGGTACACTTTTTTCTATATTTTAGTTCTCTGTTTTCGACTCGCTTTCTTTCTTTAATCCTCTCTTCGTTTCTTTCCCTTTATTCCCTTTCCTCTCTACGTCTATTTCCCTCTATCCCCTTTCCTCTCAGTTGTTCACTAAGAGTCCAACTCGTACGTACCAGGTGTGCAAGAAGTTCCAAAGCTGTCAGTAGCAGAATTCAAAAATCTGCCTACACTTTAGCAGCACAACTTGTGTTAGCAAAAAAGATGAGATAGTAAGAAAAAATTCGTAGAGCGAAATACAATAAGGGAGAAGTGTATTAAGGATCCTGAAAGACGTTTATCAACTGTTTGACATATTTGAACATCGGTACTGACACAGTAATTCGTTGAAGTTATGATGCATTTTAAAGCATTTTATTTATTTATTTATTTATTTATTTGCCTCAAAAAATGAGGAGTAAGCTACAATATAAATATAAAGAAAAGACAAATGATAATGCTTACAATAAAAAAAATATCAAATATTAATCAAACACTTAAAAAAAGAAAAAAAAGATACAAAAACACTTGCTAAATAATTTAGCCTGTTACAAAAAAACTGTTACAAAAAAAACGGAAATAAATTGTGGCCTAAAAAGATAATTTTCGCCTTGTCTTCAAATGTTTTATATTTGTCTTTATACAAACTACAGGATCCTTCACTTTAAGCTTTAAAACAATCTCAGTGTTACTAAAAGGAAGGGGAAAACCAAGTAAAAATAAGAAACTTTAATGGGCGAAAGATCAGAAGGTCTGAAATTACGGAAGAGGAGGGACGGGAACAATACGTGAGCCAGAGCAACAGTGCTATACATACGACCAAGGACGTCCCGACGGTAAAGACCCCGAAAACGAATTAAAAGACCAAATGCCTTGCGTAGTTTCATCTGAATATGCTGAACCAGGACGGGTTTAAAATCTCTTTTCGAAGCAGCATAAGGTAATCCCAAATAAGTGACTATTGGCGACGACTGGAAAATAACACCATTGCCGCAATCGAGGGTCGCCCTGACATTATCCTCTAAACAATTTACAACAAAAAATTGACATTTTTTCAAAACTAATAGAGACCCAAACCTTTTAAACAATTAATTAAAATATTAAAGTTAGAAACAAGACTAGACTTGGACCGGCTTAGAAGGATAATATCATCAACATATGCAATGTAAGACAGATTTCGAGATAATGAAACAAAAGAGCAGGAAAGAGAATTAAGGGCAGTAGCTAAACATGAATGAAATATATAAGGAGAAATAATTCCTCCTTGTCTAATTCCTCTACCCAGTTGAATTAATTTTGACTGAGATGAAGACGAACTCGGACAAATACGAATCTTTAATCCAGAATACCAAGAGCAAAGGACTCGAATGACAGCTAGGAGCAATCCAGCATGGATTAAAGCGAGCAGACCAGATGCATGAGAAATGTTATCAAAGACCCAAAAAGAAGGAGGGAGAATTGTATGGACTAACACTTATGGCTTCGATTTAAGTTACTTAAAGAGTAGATTGGTGAATAGCTTTTAATAAGTGAAACCAAAATAGGAAGAACTAAAGTTCATGTTTAATATATAATTATAAGCTATAATACCCTTAATGGCTTAGCCTCAGCAAGGTATTATTAGAAGGCTGAAATGGCATTTCGACAATTGGCATATCGTAAAAATCTTATCTGTTTTCCTTATGTCAACTCTACCACAGTATCGTAAAAACATGGAATTTAATCCCATTTGAATGCTGGAAATTGGACTCATAGGTCGTGAAAAAAGATCAAAATTACTGCCTGAGCTTGGAAACACATAGACAGAGAAGGGAATAATGTCTTGCTTTTATTCCCGTTCACTGCCCGTGTCAAGAAATCCACAGTCTTGACACTCTCGTCCAATTCAACCTAAGTTCCATTACCCAACCAATGCGTTAGGACCTTCCTTTCTCAGTCCTTTTCTCCTCACCCGTGACTCTCTAACAAACCCACTCCTCACGACCAACACTGAATTCATTCAGGTTAATTTGGGGGACTTGCCCACTGGCAATATAAATCTCCCGTTCATAGGCTGTCTCAGTAGATCGCAGTGCAAGTTGCTGGTCTACCGTTTACAACACTCCGGCCGGTACCCAAGTCATCTACAAGTGATTTTGGCATTCGACCTCAAAACAGAGTAAAGCAGAGATAAAACTTATTACATGGTAGTAAAAGATATTAAAATAGAGTAAAGCAGAGATGAAACAGATTTCACAGTTACTTTTATTACAATTCTTCTTTTGTTTAAGCGCACGTAGGCTCGTGAATCGAATTAAATTATTATTTGATTAAATTATTATGATTATTATTTATTGTGCAATTTCTTTTTTAGACAAACGATTTAGTTCGTGACAAGCTAACCGACAAAAATGGAAACCTCCCACTCTGGGCGGAAGCTGTGGCTGGAGGATGTGTAAGTCTATGTCTTGTTTAATTTCATCTATACCAACCATTTTATTATCTATATATCCGTTACTGTTTTTAGATCAAAAATAATAATAGGCACATTCTACTTCCGTTTTTCTTCTAGACATATTTGTCCTTATGAGCGCAAAATATAGGATTGGAAGAAAATAATATATTTGTCGCTCTAATGTGGGTGTTATGGGATCACCAACTATTTGCTCTCCAAAAATTAGAACGATACCCAGTGGTTTAGCGTTTGCGGCAATCCCTAGGTGCAAAAATAGTAAGGGAACATAAATTATATCTAACTCAAGGAGTTAAAATTCTGACAAAGATTCAACATTTCGGACAAAATTTTCGAAAAAGTCGGAAAAGTTTCCAATCTAACAAAGATACGACATATTTTTTCTTTATTTTTATTTTTCAATTTCTGTACTTAGTTTCCTTGTATCTCTATTCATGTCTCCGAGCGGCACTCCCATCTCTTAAGCCGTCAAAATAGTACTCGGTATTCGTTATTCGGTTTCCTTTCGGTATTCGGTATTCGTCTCAAAACTATTGTTCACAAATTATTGTCTCCTCATTTGATGAAAATCTCTGGCCTCCCAATGCAATTTTTAGGCGAGGGCACAGAAAGAAGTTGCTTGGGGATCGACTTGGTGAGTAAGGTCAAGTAGTTCAAACCATATTTTTTGGATTTTTGCCATGGCCATTGTTGAGGTGTAATACGGTGATTGTCCTGGTGAAACAGGATTTTCTTTTTCTGGAAATTTGGCCGTTTGTTTTTTTTCGTATATTCTGCCTTCTACTTACCAATTATGGATGTAAAGTATGCTCCTGTAAGGCTTTTCCCTCTTTGAAGTTAATCAATTAAGATAAATCCATGATTATATCAGATAAAAAACAGCCGCCTTCCCGGCCAAAAAAAAATAGTTTATAGATATATATATATATATATATATATATATATATATATATATATAATATATATATATATATATATATATATATATATATATATATATATATATATATATATATATATATATATATATATATATATATATATATATATATATATATATATATATATATATATATATATATATATATATATATATATATATATATATATATATATATATGTCGAATTGACGTTTCAGTTGTCGGATCTTTTCTTTTCTGTTGCCCGACCTTCAACGCGTTATTCCATCAAAATTCGGGAAGTGGTGGGGGGGGGGGGGTTGAAGCCATTTTTCCCAAATCAAGTGAAAATGACAGTAAAAATTAAAAATAAGCTACTTGGTACCGTAAATGTACTATTTAGTACTGTAAAAGTAACATAAAGGTACTTTATAGTACTATAAAGTTAAATATAAATTAAAAAACTGATCTGTTTCTGTTGATGCTTGAATTATCCAGATTTATCTTAGTTTTGACAAGGTTTTTGGAAGAAACTAAATCTCAGCTGGAGGGCAACTGGGGTCTGGGGGCGACAAACCGAGGTCTGGCAGGGTTAGTTCCCCCCCCCCTGGCCCATAGCAAATTACGCCCCTGCCGACCTTGCGGTAGCTGGAATAGAATCCCGAGCCCCTTACTGCCAACCAGAGCTTGAGTCCACTGTGCTACCTCAGGAGTTTAAATAGAAATTTGCGGACCCCTGAATCCCGAGCCACAGTAGAGTCACATCTGTCCATAAAAAAAACATAATTTCATGAATGACATGGCAATTTCCTTGATTTTAAAGTTCGCACCAACCCTAGTTTGTGTCCATCTGTTCTCTTCTAGTACTAGTACTACTAGTACTACTACCTCTCTACTAGTATTACTTATTTTTAACTTTTGTTTAAGAATTATTTAAGTTTAAATACTTTTTTTTTTTTTTTTTTTTTTTTTTTTTTTTTTTTTTTTTTTTTTTTTTTTTTTTTTTTTTTTTTTTTGTCAGAAGGAAGATCACGGATGCGTGTTTATTTCTTCTTTTTTGCTGTTTTGTTGTGTTTTTTTTTTCCAGGATTTATCGTATGAACTGATGATCCTAGAAGATCAGGAGAGGGCTCATTTGATTGGAAATCAGAAGTTCTTCTACATTTTTTAAGTGACCAAAAATATTGTTGGGCAGCTAGCTCTCTCCTACGCTCATTTTTTCCTCAAAGTCTTCTGATCAAAATTTTGAAATTGCCATTTTTTCAGTATAGTCAAAGAATCTAATAACTATGTCTTAAAGGTTGACTTAACCCCACACAGTCCCCGGCGTAAGGGTTGCCAGTTATGAACTTTGCCCATTGTTTGCGTATAGTATTGGTTATTGAGAAGTATACAGACGTTTTCAGGGGATATTTTTATGGTGGAGGGGAGGCTTATTTGGGAGGGTCTTTTCATGGAGGAAGAGAATTTTTCATGGACGGGGAGCCGGATGTCCCAGCATTATTTCAAAAAACAATAAGAAACAAAATGAAGAAGCAAAATTTTTTCAACTGAAAGTAAGAAGCAACATTAAAACTTAAAACAAACCGGAACTTTTACGTATATGAGGGGGTCGCTCCCTTGTCAATACCTCGCTCTTCATGCTAAATTATTTAGTACTTTTTAAAGAGCTTTTTATTCTAGTTAAACGGCCTTCGTGATTTAGAAGTCATTCTTAAAGAATTAGTATAAAATCCGAACTTCGGCGTTAAGAGCGAGGTGTTGATGAGGGGGCGGCCCGCTCATATTCGTAATAATTTCTCTTTACTTTAAGTTTTAATCTTGCTCCTTACTTCCAGTTGAAATTTTTTTTTTCATTTAATTCAGTATAAGACTTCAATATGTCTTAGAATTCTTTCGCCATAAGTTGAACTTAGCTGACTTTCTAGAATAGCTAAATGAAGTTTTAACGTCGTGGACAACTATATTAACTTTATTGACGGTGGGAGACCATCTTGATCACATCTTGACGGTTTATTGAAGCTTGGTATTTTTCACCATTGATCCAATCCTTTCTCCATTTTTGTTTTTATGTTCTCTCTCTCTCTCCCTCTCTCACTCCCTCTCTCTCTCTCTCTTTCTGTCTATTCGTCTTTATATCTATTCATCTTTTTTTTTTCATTTAATTCAGTATAAGACTTTAATATGTCTTAGAATTCTTTCGCCATAAGTTGAACTTAGCTGACTTTCTAGAATAGCTAAATGAAGTTTTAACGTCGTGGACAACTATATTAACTTTATTGACGGTGGGAGACCATCTTGATCACATCTTGACGGTTTATTGAAGCTTGGTATTTTTCACCATTGATCCAATCCTTTCTCCATTTTTGTTTTTATGTTCTCTCTCTCTCTCCCTCTCTCTCTCTCTCTTTCTGTCTGTTCGTCTTTATATCTATTCATCTTCGGGTCATATTTATCGACCTACCTTTACCTCATTTATCTCTATCCCCCATATCATTTTCCTATATACTTTCATTTCATCCTAAGTAATTATTATCTAAGTGAGTACACGTTTACATACTTCTATATAATCAATTTTTTTAGGCCGGAGGCAGCCAAGTAGTATTTACAAATCCATTAGAAATTGTCAAGATTCGGCTTCAAGTAGCTGGTGAAATTGCAACTGCAACAAAGGTGTCAGCACTAGGTGTTGTCAAAGATCTTGGATTTTTCGGGCTGTACAAAGTAATTGCATGTTTATACTTAGTATTTGGTTTAGAAGTTAACTGAATAATTTACCATCAAATACTTGTTGTGGTCATTTTCCCTAAAGGCTGAAACATTGGTCGTTCTGTAATCATAATAAACACAGATTGAATTCTATTTCATGTTTTCATTATGTGGAAGGGTTGAAAATTTATCATTTCCTGGTTTCCAAAATAAAAATAATAAGAAAATAGGATGGCAATTTTTTCTCTGTTTTCGATTTCCTTCCTCTTTTGATCAATATATCGAAGTGGATCTGCTTTAATCACAAAAAGAGATGACCACATCAAATTTAGTGTTGTCAAAAAAACTTGTCACATACTGACCAATCGTCTGTGTTGCGCAGGTACCGATCTCCAGACTCGATGTCTTCGGTAGGGAATGCAATGCGGGGGAAGGAGGGGGAAGACATACAACTCAATTAAACATTAAATCAAAAGAAAACAAACAGAATAAAGATTAAAACATAATTCTAAAAAAAATGTTTATTATCGGCGAAAAATTTTAACGTAATGACTAATTTGATAATTCAATGGGTAAAGAAATAAATTTAATTTTATACCAGATTAATTACTTCATTACATACATAATCGTGAAAAATGGTTGATCTCAAATAACTATGCGAGTTGAAACGAAGGGATATGTTAAATTAGCAAAAATATGATAATTCATTGTCGCCAACTTATATTGCGTTAATAATCTTGTGAATTATCTTTCTATTTGTTCCATACACATGCTGACGGCTGAAATTCGTATCCCAACAAAAGCCAGTTTATAATATGTTTATGGACAAGGTTGAAATCAGCAAATTGTAGTTTTTCACTATGTTGTGATTTTCTTTAACTTTACTTGTACATAGTTTTTTTTTTTTTTAAGAATTGAGGCAATGCATAATTTTAGTATTCTCGAAAAGGTTATACAATTCTGCTCTTCTTCAATTCTCTGCTTGAGTATTTTAAGAGCTAACTCTTTTTAGCCTCGAGGACTCGTATCAGAGACATACTCAGGGGGATGCCTCGGGGCCTAGAGAGATCTTTAGAGCTGAAATAGTCTATTTCTACGTCTCCAAATGCAAATCTTGTTCTTTTATGTACCGTATACTCTCTTCTGGACCTGTCGGAATATTTTGTCACAACTTAAGGTGGGTAATATTTCAAGGTACAACCCAAAAATCAGAATTTCTTATGGCAAAGTATTTTGATTTTAAAGGGCTTGTAAAGCCAACTTTCACATCTTGCAATTTAAAAGACAAGTAAATTTTGTTTTTTACAGAATATTAAGCGAAAACACTGACCTAATTTTAGGATAAATCCAAGAATTTTAATGATTATCTTATCCAATTCCTGCCGTTCAGGTGATGCAAATTTTGCGTGATAGGTCAAATGCTATAAAAATAGGCGATAAAATACATAATTGACTTCGTGTAATGCAAGATCAAATCTTTGACAAACATATTATATAAGGCTATTGATGTTGGTATGAAAGTTGGATCACCAGAATCGTCAATGTAGACAAGATAAGTTGAGGAGCCTTTTGATTGGTCAGATAAAAATTGCAGGAATTTTCACAAATAAAGAGGTATATGCTCTCGGCTCAAGCGAAACCCCGACGTTCGAAAACCCGCCTGATTTCTTAACTTTCTTTCTTTACTGATTTCTTGCTAAAATGGGTTAGAAAAACATACCATCTTGGAAAATTGGAAAACCATAGGCCTAAAAATGTACTTAAAAATTTTTTTTTGTTTTTTCTATGTGGCGTATAAAATGATATTCATTTACAAAAGATCTATGTCAAATACAAATTATTTGTAACCAAATCTTTCGATAATGGTATATTTTAAAATGAAATATGTAATTTTAACAGTAGTTTCAATTTAATCTCCAATCCTGTATTTACCAGTACTATCTGCAGTGGTACAGTGCAAAAAAGGTAATATCAAATACATACCTTTTTGAGTTGCTAATTTGTTTTTACTAGCTCACAAGAACAAATTTCAAAATGACCCACCTCTCTGGTACTTGCTCAGGAAATCTGCTTGTGTGTCTTTTCACTCTCAGTAGAAATATATTTGATCACTTTTTATAATTGCTTTTTTTCTTATCCGTGTATACTTTTATACTTATAAGTATACACTTACATACTTTTTACTTTATATGCTTTTATGTATCTTCATTACAAATTTTTGCTCATTTGACTACCTACATCAAGTTGATGGCCGGTATTTACAACCCCCCCCCCCCCCCCGCCCGTGGGAAATAAGGCTTTCCAGGTCTGAGATTTTTAGTTTTGTCTTTTTCCGTAAGGGGGAAATTTTAATACTTGTGTATTATGCGCCACTCGCTCAAGTTTACGCTGTGTAAAACTCGAGAACAAACCGGTTTCTTCGTTAGTTTATTTCAGCTTAGCACGGCCCAAATTTGTTTCTAAAGTAACGAAGAAATAGGTTTGCTCTCGAGTTTTGCACATCGTGAACTTGAGTGAGTGGCGTATAACACACAAGTACCAAAATTTTTCATGGAGAGAGAGCTGGATTTCCCGGTATTATTTAAAAACGATCAGAAATTAAATTTAAAAAACAAGTTTGTTCAGCTGAAAGCAAGGAGCAACATCAAAACTTAAAACAAACAGAAATTATAACGTATATGAAAGGAGTTGCCCCTTCCACAATACCTTGGCTCTTTACACTAAAATTTTGAATTTTGTCCCTCAAGAATCCTTTAAGAACGATTCCTGAAACACAATGACCGTTGAATTAGAACAATAAGCTTTGTTTTAAAATTCTATAAAAAAAATTAACGTAAAGAGCGACGTCTTGAGGAGGAGGCAACCCCTTTCATATATGTAATAATTTCAGTTCATTTTGAGGCCTGATGTTGCTCCTTACTTTCAGTTGAAAAACTTGTTGTTGTTTTTTTATTTAATTACTTACAGATAGTATTTATTAACAGAAAACATAAGTTTTTTAAAGAAAAGTAAAGAGACTTATTGAACCAAAAATGAGTAGAAATAAAGTCAAATGATCTTCTAAGTAAAAACTATGGAGTCTTAATAGAAAAAAATAAAAAGATATAAAAAAAATTTTATATGAAAAACACTATGTCTTCAAAAAATGAACGGAAATTAATACAAACTCGTTTCCACAAAACGAGTTTGTCAAAGAATAGTAAACAGCCTCGTTAAGCCAAAAACGAATAGAAACAATTTCAAATACTTTTCCAAGCATAAAACTACCACAAATTATAATAAATAACCGATTTAAACTCAAAACGAGCAATAATTATCATGAGTAGGGCTGACAACCCCCGCACCTCCTCAGGACCAGAACATAATTTGCACTTTACTGAAAACTAAATACATTTTAAATATTTTCTCTTTTCTGACTTCAACAAATAAAGAAGTATTAAGACTATAAGGAATATATATTATAATATGTGCATCAAACTGGTAATACATGGTTGTTTTTTATTTTTTTTTTTTTATTTTTTTTTTAAGTAAAGTGCATATAGGTTCTGGTCTAAAGAAGACATGGGTGTTGTCAGCCACGCTCCTTCTAATTTTTTCTCGTTTTGAGTTTGACTAGGCTATCTATTATAATTTCTGTTAGTTTTTCGTCTCATTTGTTTATTGATGGTGTTTTAGTTTTACACTTGGAAGATAAGAAAACAAACTCGTAGAATCTGACAACCCTTTCGTCCGTAAAAACTTAAACAATAAGAATTGGTTGATTACCAAAGCCAACTATCCTTTCAAAGGATAGCTAAACCTTCTTAAACTTTTTGGTGCCATATGTTTAACTTAATTTTGATGATTATTCAACTACATTTTTTTCTTCTTTAACTTTTTTTTTAATTTGGCACCGGCTACTGCCAAAATTGCAGAATTTCATATGGAAGTCTTTTCATCACAAATGGATTTGCTTTTTTTCCAAGTTTTTAAGATACTTCTGGTGTTTAAATTCCTCTTTTTCCCGTTGTTTAGCACTTTTCAACGGAACTTTTGTTATAGCCCAATACATTTTTACTATTATTTACAGGGAGCTAAGGCCTGTTTTCTTCGAGATATACCATTTAGTGCCATATATTTCCCAGCATATGCTCATGCAAAGGCTGCACTTGCAAACGAAAATGGCTACAACTCACCGTGGTCGCTTTTGGCAGCTGGTGCTTTGGCTGGTGTTCCGGCTGCATCTCTTGTTACTCCCGCAGATGTCATCAAAACTAGACTACAAGTATGTATCTCTGTTCCTCCTCCCTCTCTCTCTCTCTCTCTCTCTCTCTCTCTCTCTTTCTCTCTCTCTCTCTCTCTCTCTCTCTCTCTCTCTCTCTCTCTCTCTCTCTCTCTCTCTCTCTTCAACCTTCATCTTCTTCCCAAACTGTTCAATCCCGTCGCTCTACCTTATTATCTGTACATTTCACCTTTCTGGACGTTGTCTTCAAATACAGACAATTCGAAACTTAGTTCAGCTTTCTTTCGCCTCACGGAATATCTTATATGTTTGTTTCTTCACATGGATCTGCAGTTCTTATCTTGAAATAAAATTTAACGCTACCGACGCCATTATTGCCATGGATAAGTAAGTTTCTGTGTATAATTAGTTGGCCAGTTCAATTAAGTGTAAATAATAAAAAAAAGAAATTTGATATAACTATTTGCATTTTTCTGTTTTTCTTGTATTATGAAAATTGATAGATATGATTGTAATATTTTCCTCTACCTTCACAGGCCATGGAGCCTTTTGTGGGGTTGTTACAAGAGATTGTTTGAAAATTCGTTAAAGCCTTGATTTACTTTGAAATCTTCAATGTTTACCTTTAGCATTTTTTCTCTTGTTCTTTTTTATCATTATAAATAGTTAATATATAATATCAATAATATAATAATATTAGTAAAATATGATAAATATACTAGGGTTAATAATATAATAAAAATCGACTTCTATAGTATGCCACTTTTTTATATCTTTTTTAGGTTGTAGCAAGGCAAGGGCAAACAACTTATAGCGGAGTGTTTGATGCAGCACGGAAAATATGGGCAGAGGAGGGAGGAGCAGCTTTCTGGAAAGGAGCTACAGGTATTTAATTTTAAGTTACTGTAATACAAAACGTAACTTAATTAATTTACATTACAAACTAAACATAAAATGGAATTTAATGTAATGATGTATAATTTAAGGTAATTTTGTAGCCCATTTAAGATAAGCCATCTCGACAAAAATCTTCTAGGAAGGCTTATCCGAAACCAGCGCACTAATTACATAATAGATTGACTTTTCTTTTTTCTTTTTTTTCAGAAAAATTGGTGTTACGGAATATTTTCCTTCCATAGGAAGAAAGCAATGATGCAGTTTGATATGATTTGCTTGATAATCAATTAATGCATTAAATTGTCCAAATTTAATTTATAATTTAAGGTGAAATATAATTTAATATGATTAAATAATGTAATGTAAATTTAATGTTTTTACTACCAACATGTTGAAAAATGTTTTTTTTTCTTTTTGTCAAGGTCGTATCCAGGATTTGTTTTCTTTTTTTCGGGGGAAGGGGGGGGGGGCTTACAAAAAAACTAAAAAGCGTATCAAAAAATTTTAAGTGCGTTATTTTTACGTTTTTACGAGTCGGGCGAAATTCTATGGGATGGAGGTAACTCCCTTGGTTACGGCCTTGCTTTTTGTTTTGCTTTATTTTCAAACAAGCGATAGAAAAGTTTTCTATAGAAAGCTTCGTGACGTCACCAGTTTCAACATAGTATCCTGCTAATTTTGGTATGTATGACTCCAGGTACTTACCGGTTGAATGTAATGTAAGATATTAGAAAAATGAATTGGTTTTTTTTTCATTTTCTATTCTTTATTCTTCTTTACTTTATTTTTTTACTTTTTCTACTTTATTATTTTATTCTATTTATTAAATAAAATATTTAACATATTAAAAATATAGATGCTCTTGAATTGGCAGGAAATCCTAATTCATATTTGGAATTAACCATGGCTAGCCAAAAAAATGTGATAAACGTAAAGTTAGTTTGTTTAATTTCTAAGAAGTTGAATGAATATGCTAATTTTGTACGATTAACGTTATTTTCCTCTTTATCTGTCAGTCAATCAGGTGATTATTCAAAAAGAAAAGAAAAAAAAAATTGAAGCAAAGGAAAAACAGGAAAATAATACAGAAGAAGGGCAGATAGAGTGACAAAGTGCAGAGAAAAAATGAAGAAGGAAAGAAGAATAGGAAACAGTGTTTCAGTAAAGTACTGAAAATTCCTGCAAAAATGAGAAGAAATGAGGAAGGAAAGGAGAATAGGAAAAAGTGTTTCAGTAAACTACTGAAAATTCCTACTGGAAAAAATTGAAGGAAAACACGTTATCATCATTGGCGCCTACATTGTCAAAGACAAAGCAAAAACAGGAAAATAATGCAGAGGAAGGGCAGATAGAGTGACAAATTGCAAAGGAGAAATGAGGAAGAAAGGAAAATAGGAAACAGTGTTTCAGTAAACTACTGAAAATTCCTGCAAAAAAATGAGGAAGGAAAGGAGAATAGGAAACAGTGTTTCAGTAAACTACTGAAAATTCCTGAAAGTTCCTACTGAAAAAAAAATTGAATGAAAATACGTCATCACTATTGGCGCCTAAATGGTCAAAGACAAAGCAAAAACAGGAAAATAATACAGAGGAAGGACAGATAGAGTGAGAAAGTGCAGAGAAGAAATGAGAAAGGACAGAATTGATAATTGATAACATATATTTTGGAGATTTTTTTTTGATAAGTATGTAACGATGTAAGATAGAAAAGATGAACCAGGATAATATGTTGTAAATTCATATAATTCAATCACACATAGTTTTGCCATGAATTTCCTTCTTGGATGCTATTTGTATTTTTGTACGTACTAGATGAACAAACCGGAAAAATCTAAAGTGATAGACGGGGTAATTCGAGAGAAAGCAGTAGAAAAAAACTTTTATATTAATTTGAGCAATTAAAAAAAAAGAAAAAGGATTAACATAATTGCATCCAACCAACGAAAAAGTTTGTATGTATTGTACACACAGCCCCCAAGACTGGGACCTGGCGGTTAATTCTATTCCCATGAAATATCTATGGATCTCAGTCCTTTCTTGATGTTGGGCAAGGTAGAAACACCTGATTCCTGGCACTAGTAAAAGTAATTAACTATGTATTGTATAGAAAGCATTCTGAATTTCATCTGGGAGGGTGAGGGGTAGCCTAAGGAGCCAAGTCTCTCATAGGATTGGTTCAACCCTTCCATGAATGTTTTGGCAAATTAAAAATGTTTATGTACAAGATTTCGCCTCTAAACAATTTCTGAAGCTATATTCACAGCTTTTTTTGAAGCTATAAGAACTAATAAACGTGGAGAGTGTTCAGCCAGAAAATAAGAAAAAACTAAAAATTATAATAAAAGGAAAGAGAATTCAAAAAACTGTGAAGAATAGGCCAAAGCCATAAAATGAGTACTGGGAGTGAAAGAAGTATAAATATTGCCAATCTGAATGCAGCCATATTTTGATGCAGCTACATTCTTGCTTTTTATGTGACATGGTGACTCTTCTAATTTTTTGTTCTTTGATTGTTCTATTTTTCAATTCCGAGCTTCGACCTTTTTTTGTACGGATCTTGTTTGTGTTCAGCCTGTTCCTTTTTCCCGTGATTTTGCGGTTTCTTATGTTTTTTTATTGTTCTTCTGCTTTTGAAGTCTTTTTCGAATTATAGGTTTCTCTGTTTATTGATATTTTATGGGCATCGTTATGCACGGGGATGGGTTTGTATAGAAAGTGGTTAAAATATCTACGAGTTTCTTTATCTTTTCCCTTTCGATAAAATCCAAATAACCGCGCTGCTTATCAAGTTTAAAAATAAAATTGTCCCTAGCCGAGAAAATTACATAAGCTGTAGCTTAGTAGACATGGAGTACTTTGTCTGTGAGGACATGGGTTCGAGTTCTGGTGTCGGGACGGGAAACGGGGGACAATGGCGTGACTCTGTATGTTTATGTTTAGCCGGAGTCGACGCAGCTCCAAATGGGTTACCTTGAGAAATAGGGGGGACACGGAAAGAGTTGGATGATTTACCCCCAGCCACGCATCTCACTCCCGGCCGAAGGTAGTGAATCAGGAGATCGGTACCTATGCTACGCAGTCCATTGGTCAGAATGCAAAAAAGATTTTTTTGTTTTTTGTAATTTATCCTTAATTAGCCTGTATTATTGCATGTTTTGTACCACATTTAGCGTGTGAAGTGTAATTTTTTTACGTCAGCTTAATAATTAGGTTTTTTCATTTAGCTCGGGTTTTCCGTTCTTCGCCACAATTTGGTGTTACCCTTGTTACCTACGAATTGTTGCAAAGATTTTTCTACGTTGATTTTGGTGGATCGTAAGTTGTTTTTTCTTTTTTTTTTTATATTATAGAAAGTTCAGTTTTTAAGTGCATTTTGTTTATTGGTTATATCCCCTAATTATGTGATTTATGCTTCCGTTTAGACTTTTCACTTCCTGTAGAGTCTTATTCTGGTTCAGTCTATGTGCTTTAAAACTTCAAATAAAGATACATTCTTTTTCTCGTAATGCACAAAAATTGAAAAGGCGTTTTGCTCCTTTTATAATGCTAATAATGAAATAATATAAGCAATAAAACAAAGAGAGAGAAATCTCAAAATGAAGAACAAAACAACGATTGTACTACCTGTAGAAGGAAAGGAAAAGGTGAACTAAAACGAGGGGTATTTTGTCTCTATAAAACTAGGAGTCTTCAGTACTAAACGTAGAAAAAAAAACTAATTAAAGGAGTTAAGGTAAAATCAAAATATAATCCTAAAACTAAAAATAATAAGAAAATATAAGAAACGATAATGTTAATTTGTTTTTGACATATTAACTTCGACTACACCTGTAGTCTCTCTTTAAACAATAATGTTATCGGAGTCTGTTGGATCTGTTTATACGTAGGAACACGAGTCTTGGTACTAGGCCATGTAGGCTTGGTACTAGGCTAGGATAGGGTGGTTGTTAAATGGATCAGTAGTTACCAAATTTCTGTAAAAGGTGGATGTAGTAGTGATTGCTGTCTCTAAAGCATCAACTAGAAGCCATGTTGTGACACCTTCTTAATATCCAGATGGGTTGCGTCCGGCTCATTGGCTTGGTTGTCCTAGAAGGAAATATATCACAACATTATTCATATACAATGTTAAAAGTAAACTAACCAAAAAAATGTTTTTTTAAGGATGTCAGAAAAACTGCTATCAAAATGTGTACTATGTAGATTATGGGAAGTTGTCATAGTCTCTTGAAAGAGTATATTGCTCGATCGTTCATATAGGAATGGTAACAGTTCCATCGCTGAAAATAGAAATTGAACGTTTATATTAATTATGTGTCGTTTGTTTCTTTGATTTTTTTTTTTGCGTAATACCCGAGAAATTTGAGTGGGGGACTACCCTGTTTGACCCCCCTGTCCGAAATACATTTTTTCCTCCTTGGATTAAGTCAGATTGCCAGTCAATTGCCAGCCCGTTGCCAGTCAAATTTTTCAGTTTTATGCAAGGTTTGATGGTGACAGCTTAAGTTGGGTTTGATTATGGTTTTAACCTGTTTCTGAGATTTATAGCCTAATTTAACCTAACCCAACCTAACGAAAACTACCTTCAACGTTTGCCATCAAAGCTTGCATGAGACTGAAAAATTTGACTGGCAACGCTGACTTAATCCAAGTAGGAAAAAATGTATTTCGGACAGAAAAAGCTGTCCGAAAGCTGAAAAAGCTGTACCGAAAAAGCTGATTCGCAAAGGTAATTGAATCCAAACAGAGAAAAGGGAACTGGGAATTTTGGACATTACATATTGATATTGGTTTGTTTCTTGTATTTTTTTTTGTTTTTAGTTTAAGGAATTATTTCAATATCTTAATTTTAGATTTTATAGATTATTTTAAATTTCACCTCTTTTCTTTTAATTAGTTTTCTCTATATTTAGTGCTGAAAACGCCTAGTTTTTTACAGGCGAGATATCCGTCGTTTAATTTCGTTTTTCCTTTACTTTTACAAGATAAGGTTTAAAAACAGATCGGTGGCCGGGCCACCAAATTGTTGAAATTTTCTTTTTTCGTCAAAACATTTCACGAAATAAGTAAAACAAAGAAAAAATAATTAAAGCGTCAGTCTATTCAATGAAAAATAAAAAGAATGAATTTTGATCAGAAACAATATGGTAGGGAGGACACGATGCTAAAATTTGGTTAAAAAAGGGAGGGGCAAGATCAGTTACTGAGCTGCCAAGTGGTAAAAGAGACCAGCACCTGTCAAAACAACACAAAAGGAAAACTCTATGTTATAGCCCAGAAGTAAGGGCTCGTGTCTTTAGTATTAGCCTTTTATAAATTGTCTTCTTGAATGTTGGTACCAGAAACGCAGTGTGCTTAGTTTCTAGGGTAGGTGAGCATGGCTGTAGGTGACTATTTATCTGCTCTTGATTACGTTTTGCAGATTACGTTGTGCGCAGTTTAGTGATTCTTATGTTTTTTTTCTCTGCCAACCAAAAAATCTCAGAAGTTTCAAAACTGTCGAAGTTAGGCAAACTTTACGAAACATTTTACGAAAACATCTGCAAAAATATAGCCCGTTGAATCACTAATTTTACCTCTAGCTTAAAAATAACAATAAATCGCTTCCGCCAGTGAGCATCCTGCCTTAATGTAAAAATTGTCATCAAAACTCTGATTTTTGTTTTTTGTTGTTTTTCTTAGTAGAGGCGCCATTTGGGCCAAATCTTGAGGTGGGCATGGGGCATTTGACAGAACTTGAGACTTTTATTATGAATCTAACCTACTTTCAAAGTTTACAATGATTAATAGCAAATAGCGTAATTACCCCAAGGGTCGTCAGATAATTACGCTCTTTGAACAGAATGGACATCGTGGATAATTATGGCCGGAAAAGGGCCCTTTGTGGTGGAAGCTTGGGCCCCCTGGAAAATCAGGGGTGGGCATTTGCCCACCCCTGACCCCCCCCCCCCCCAAATGGTGCCTCTGTTTCTTAGAAAGAATCTGGTTTTTGACTGCATCTTTGTGACCAAGAAACCGGTTAATCCCGGTCAGTCAAAGTTTGGTCGTTTATGCGCTCGTATTTTTTAATACGTTTCCTATAGTATCATTTATTCAATATAATAAGCAGTGGCATCGTTTGGGGGAGGGCCCTCTAGAATACATATGTTATGTACTTTAAAGAATAAATCCTCATTTTTTGTACATATATTGTATTTTCAACATCGAATTTAGTCCGTAGAGAGAGAGAGAGAGATCGGTATATTTAAAAACTATCGTAGCATAGAGCTAAATTCAGTTTTTTTACAAAAATCATACATTTAAACAGAAATCACACACTACAACTCAGCATTAAAAACTGATGTGAAAAAAGGCACAAATGAGTTTGCGTATCGATTGGTTCGTACTTTAGGGGGTACAAGTTTATTTCGTAATCGAGTTCGGCTATTGGGAGGGGCTGGTTCGGGTAGTAGTGATTGGTGGCTCTTATTGGCTAGGATGAATGTTCCAAATTGGTGAATAAGGTGTTCCAGCCGGACTTTAAATGGAGATAAATTTTATTTAGCGAGGGCTTGATCGTAGGGTATGCCACGGTCTCGGAGTATAATCCTTGTTGCTCTTTTCTGGACGCACTATATGTCGCGTAATAGGTACGCTGTGCGGATAGCAGATGGACCCCACACCGGGCACGCGTACTCGAGCAACGGGCGAACATAACAAGTGTAGGCATGGAGAAGGCACACCCAAAACGCCTCATTTTGGTACGTGTCTGAAGGCTTGCATTAGCCTTGTGGACGTAAATTAATATGGGCACTGAAACTACAGTCACTAATGAAAGTTACTCCTAAGATTTTTATTTCGTTCACAATCGGGAAAGGGACTAGAGGCATATCTATATTCCGCTTCAGAGGGTTGAAACGAATTATCTTCGACTTGGCTACGTTAATGGTAAGATTATGACTTGAGCATTCGGTCTTTAGCTGATCAAATAACTGGTCTGAAAACTGCTTTGTTATGATAGTGTTTTCGACCAGGTAAGCGAGCACTAGGGACAGATCATCTACAAACTTGTAACGGTCGTCGTGATGGTTAAGCAGGGAATTAATTACATCCAGGAAAATTATTCCAGCTAATTTTGTGCCTTGTGGGGCCCCGCAAGAAGTATCTGACCATGATGAATCCGAATCGTTTTCGTGGAGTGCAAAGACTTTATGTTTTCGGCCAGTTAAGAAGTCAAGTACAAGGCCAAGGGTGCATCGTTTGGCCCCCATTTCCTGGAGATTCATGCCTGCAGTCCGGTGGCGGATTAGGTCAAAGGCCTTTCGGAAATCCACAGCGCAAATGTCGACGAAACAGCTACCTTTTTCAAGCCATTGGAGGACGCAGTCAAACATCCGTACTAGGTAGATTGTAGTACTACACTTGGGGAGTCCACCGTACTGGAATTTATCAATACGCCCATGAATTTGTTTCAGAAGAAACTTGAGTATATAGGCCTCAGTTACTTTCGCCAAACAAGGTGTAAGTGAGATCGGGCGGAGATCGTCGCATGCACTAGGGGTGCGCTTTTTGGAATAATTCTAATATAGGCCCTTTTCCACTGTGACGGAAAAAGCCAGAAGCAAAACACTCGTTAATGATGCTGGACAGTGGTAATGCTATGAAGGCTGCATATTCACGTAGCAGTTTGGCAGTTAATTCACCAGGGTATGAAGATGTATTCGGTTTAATCTTCCGTAATTCCGTGTAAACATCAAACTCACTGACTATTATGTTGCTCTCAGGCTCACATTTTTCATTTATGGTGGACTTTTCGTGAGCCGTAATAGTTGGATAGGTAGTACAGATCTTGGTGAAGAATTCACTCACTTCTTCTGCACTGATTAAGGACCCGCCATCATTGCTGATCTTTACACTGTTGTCATAACCTTGGCCGGCCACCTTTTTCACAGCGTTGTGCCACTTTTTGGGGTCTGAAGTAAGTAATTGGGAGGGCATGGTTTCACGACCATACCGAGCTTTGGCTTTCTTTACCAAAGAGACTATTTGATTTCGCAATTTCTTGCCGTTGATTATATAACCACGGGAGTAGAGGCGAGACCTCTCTTTTATTAGTAATTTAATAGCTGGAGATATCCATGGTTTGTCGTATTCACTAACAACAAATGATTTTGTTGTAAAGATCTTTAGGTATTGACTGTATAAAGTGGCATTGAAATCGGATACCTTAGTTTCCAAGAGCACGGTATTTTACACTTCGGGGAAGTCATATATGCCAATCCGTCGACCGTATTCACAGATGGCCGACTCCGTACAAGGACGAACAGTGACACGGGATAGTTTGGGCTTTGGTAAAGACTCCCTTGCTTTCCAAAGAATTGCGTTGTGGTCTGACATACCAACGGGACCAAGAGAAAAGGGAGGGGAGTAAAAATCATCACAATTTGTGAGTATAAGGTCCAATATGCCCCCCAAAGAATGGGTGGGTATGTGTACTACTTGTTTTAAAGACAAACAAGATGATAACCAGCTCTTCTTGGTTTGGTTAAAGTCACCTCCTATAATAAAAGCAGGGCTACTGTATATACTTCTCAGGTGATCAACAGTCAGGACCCCTCGTCCCCAAAAAACTAAGAAAAACGGTTTAAAAATGTATCTTTTCGTCCCCCTTCATTTTGGTTGTGCACGTGGTTTGTGATTTTTCTTTTTCATATCTATATATATAAAGTTGATGAAATTGTTTCCTACAACCGTATGTGCGGAGTAATTACACATTTTCTGTATTTTGTGGTCTTAAATTTTTATTTTTAATTAATTTTTACTTGTTTAAAAATCAAAGAAACCGTTTGTATAGATATTTTGGAATAATATTTTCATTCGGGAAAATAATCATCTGTACTGCTTTTTAGTTGCATTATGATATGGATGTCACTGTAGTCTCCAAAACAGTGCATAGATTTTGAAAGGACTTGTCTTTAAAGCAATCCTTAGAAAGGAAAAATAACAGTAGCCTAGGTAATGAAATAAGGTAAATTCTTAATTTTGCTGTTGTAACTTATTTCACTTTGGTAAATTTATTTTGCTTGTCCTTGGGCATAAAAAAAGGCTTGAATCAACTACTTTTTCGCTTGTCTAGAGTGACATCATGAAAGTTAGAAGGGGCAACTTCATTCGCTTGTCTAGAGTGACATCATGAAAGTTAGAAGGGGCAACTTCATGGGACCGGGGTAAGAGTGAAGCTTTGACTAGAATGGGCTGGAGTATGGGCCTGTGCGGCCAGTAGGGTCATATCATGGAAATGAAGGGAGTGGGTGGCAAAAGTGTATTTTTCTTTAAATCTAGTAAGTTGCCATCTTTGTTGATCTTAATTTGTTCAATGAAAATGCAAGAAAGGCCATTTTTTAATGAAAATACTAAAAAACCGTATCAAAACAAAAGAGAGAGAAAGATGGGTTTATTAATATAAATAAACAAAACAAAACAACCAAATGGCCCGAAGCAGAGCTTGTTTGGGCCTACAATCCCATTACACATACAAATAAAAACAATACAAAAAGGAGAGGAAAAAGAAAAAAAGGAAAAGAAAAAGAAAAAAAATCAGTTACCCTGTATTTTGATCGATTCGGGATTTCATTTCAAAAAGACAAAAAAGATGAAACAAAAAGAAACAATTTCCATGTATAGGAGGGGGAAATCTTTCATGACAGATGCAAGCCCCTCCCAATTAACGCCGCAGTGTACATCTGTTTTAACCTCAAGTCATGTGGTGCTGTGTGCTTAATTGTTGATAATAATAATAATAGTAATTTACTTCAAGGTTATTTTAATTTTTTATCTTTGAATTATTCTTTGGAGTGACTAGGACACGTGCTGCGGATGAAGGGCAACAGATTGTTAAAGATTGTCCTTTTTGGCCAACGATCTATGGCCAAACAAAAAGCAGGGCCTCCCTGAATGGGGAGGAGGATATCATAAGGAAAAATTTAAGGGAAAGGGGAACTTCCTCGATTCAAAGAGGGAGGCTTTGAATCGGTTGGGATGGAGGAAGAGTGTGCGTTGCTATGTTGGCCTTAGACGGCTTGATGCTCCAGTGAGTTGTTAGTAGTAATATAAAGTGTCTTGTATTTAATAAAAACGTGAAACTACTTTGCCTTCTTTTAGAGAGAACGTGTTTTCAATTATCCATGAGTAAATTAATTTTATTTTAGGCGTCCTGCTGGATCTGAATCTCGGATAGTGACAAGTGCAGAAACTGCAAGGAGCTTGAATCCTGATCATATTGGAGGCTACCAAGTAGCGTTACCGATCTTAGATGGCGTGGAAAGTAAATTTGGCTTAGTATTGCCCAAATTTAAACCCCACTAAAGATAGTCTCGTTATTAGTAGTGAAAGTTTTTCTGTAATAATTTAGGCTTTCTGTTTGGTGGTGGCATTTGCGTCCCCCAAACCCCTTTTCATTTTCTTGTCATCTGATGATTATGATGATTATAGCTGGTGATCTTAGTACTTGCAATCTGTTATAAAAGATTATAGATTGTAGTTAGTAATGGAAAGGAAATTAATTTATTGCAATAGAAAGATAGATCGCTCATGTCTAAAGCGTAAAGTTAGTCCTTGATCATGTGAATTAATTTAGAAGCTATGTAACTTGTGATGTTGGCCAGAAAAGGGGGGCTCTAAAATAAAGTTGTAATGCACTACTGAAAAAGGGAAAAATTCATCAATTGAAGTTTTTTTATGGCGATTCAACATTTGTATTGTATTAGTTTTAACCCGTTCTTGTGAATTTAAGTTTTATGCGGAATACAATATCCTAGTTGTCTTCCATCATTTCTGTATATCTGACTCTTAGACTATGTAACATAATTTTACGTCATAACAAGACCCTGAATAAAAAGATCCTCCTGCAAGTATCTAAAAACTAAGTCTTTTTATTCGCTTTTATGTAAAATTACAAAAATATAATTGTTTTTGGAACAAAGTTCCAAAGTTTAGTATTGTTGAGTATTTTTAGAAATGTTTTCCTATCTTGCTTCTAAAAAAAAATCTTGGGTTGCTTTACCCTCTTTTAATCATTTTTAATCATTTTTCGCTTAATCAACAATTCTATTGCTGGTAACTTACGGGAAAAAATTTTGATAATGACTAGTCCAAAGTAACCTTGGATAAACAAGTCTAGAGATTTACTTTCGACCCGTATTGTATCAGATTAACAACCCTTCGTGGTCCTTTCGTCGGGAGAATGTCTTTGCCACTTCAATGCGGCAACTTTTCAACCCGTCTTTCATTGCATTGGATTAACGACACTTCTTGACTATTAAAGTCCTTGTGTCGGGCATACCCGTTCTATTAACTAGGCCTAAAACTCTTACTAACCTAAAACTTTGTCAAAAATTCAATAAACCTTTGCTGCCACCTATTTGCTCGTGGTTAAATCGATTTAACCATGAGCAATTAGAGGAAAGATCAGGGACTATCAGGATAGTGTTGTACATGAATATGATTTGGCCAGCTGTACATTTGAGAATATTACGTAAAGTGTATTTTGGGCTGTTCAGATATTTGTGAATAAATAATTTGAGTTTATTATTTGGATTTTGATGCGAGAAATTCAGACACTCTGTGCGTTTCTGTTTCTGTGCGTTTCTGACGAAAGACGTGTTTCTATGCGTTTCTGACGAAAGACGTGTTTCTGTGCGTTTCTTCGTGTTTTCTGTGCGTTTCTGTGCGTCTCTAGTTTTAAATTTGGATACTCGGATTGGTTGTTTAAACTGACTCCACTTTCTAATTTTTTTTTCTCTAAATGACTATTATTTCTTTCATCTTGTCACCTGATAAGGAATGGTCTTTATGCGATATTCCCTATAGGATGATTTTAAATAGAAAGACACCTGATGCTGTGAAATAGGTTTTCAGTGCATGACAAGTCTCGTAAGGATCTCGTAAAAGGTTCAAATCTGGTATCCCTCCCATCCGCTTTGGATCTCATCTGTAATATATATATATATATATATATATATATATATATATATATATATATATATATATATATATATATATATAAAATGAAAAAAGAAATCACCAATGCAACAGCACAAACACGGAAACATAACCATCAAAAAAAAGACAGAAGGAGAAAGGAAGACTGTTTTACTATTTAGTAATTAATATGGATCAGTACTTGGATGAGGCCTTAACTCTACTCATCCATGCAGTTACATAGGTCAAACAGCATAGCCATACACAATCAACCATAAAGAATAATCCGTGGATAGGCCGTCGTATCGTAAGTAAGTATAAGTCGTCATTTATCAAATATTAAAAACGATAAAAAAGACAAATAATTCAGAGGCGACAACCCAACACAAGGGCTCATCAGGAGAATACACACTTGCCTATAGGGTTTCGGCCCTTTAAATTCCCTACCCAGGCAAGTGGCGTGCTACCATAAATTCCCTATGGTATCCCCGTGCTAGGCATCACCCCCCAAAAATATGCCAATGAAAAAACAAATGTAAAACAACCAAGTAACTTCAGAATTTGCTTCTTATACCTTGCTTTTGCCCCTTGTGTAATTATATTAATCAGAATGAACATACCAATCCAAAATCTATATTAATACTGAACAATTATTAAAAATTTTACATTATATCAAATCGTCTATGTGACCTAAATAAAATTCAAGGAAATGAATGCAAAATAAGACCTTTTGAAGACACAACACATAAAAAATCCTTCGAAAATATATATATATATATATATATTGAAAAAAGAAATCACCAATGCAACAGCACAAACACAAAAAAAGTAGCTAAAGTCTAAAAAACTTAATTTTAAAGAAAAAAAATTGTTATGTAACGAATTCTAACTAAGTTTTCTAAATCAATGCAACGTCAGATAAGTTTTATTTATCCAAAAATATTGTATCATATAGCTTTTGAATGTATTTCTGGCAACACCGGCTAGGGGTTATTGTCAACATCTTAGTCACTGTAGTGTCTGCATCGTAGCAAAAAGCTAATCACAACTCCTAGGAACGGCACAAATATACTCAAAAGGGTTATCTGGTCTAGCTTCAAAAGATTTTAGAAATTTAAAAATTGCCGGTGGCTACTCATTGCTGTGACAGGTGAAGATGCTCCATGAACATCTGAGTAAATCCATGGACGTTATCAGTGAGGTATTTTAACTTTTTGTGATTTTCAATTTGTCAACTTAGCAGCAATAAAAATGTTTATAAGGCTAAACTAATAACGAAAGGAACAAATTCAACTGAGAAATTTGGTCTTGGTGTGATATATCATCATGCATGAGAAATTTAGTGGCGGAGACTTTGAAAACTTGGCAGGTGACCGATTCCGTCCATTAGTCTTCAGCTCCACCTTCCTGTGTCCCTCCAGGTTTTTGGTTGATGGTTTCGTTGTTCAGCGTGGACTGAAAGTTGAAGAAGGAATCATCCATTCCTTTGCTAATGTTGGTAAAATAACGTTTCTTCAGTCAGCTCCTTCCAAATCTGATTTCAGATCGTTATCAGCCAGTATCTTCATTGGTGTAGAAATGTCTTCTGACACCTAGGGCGGGACTTCAACTTATCGTCCCCTCCCTCATGGTTCTTTTTCTTCTGAGCTATTTAAACATAAAAATAACAACACTCATTTGAAGTCTTTACATTATGGAAACAAAGAAGTGACAGGAAAAGTAAATTGTACGTTTTAAACAATTGTATGTAAATAATTTATTAAATATAGGTTCTTGTACGCTTATTGTATGCTTAGTCTAAACATATTCAACGAAATGAGTGTGTTTAGGGGAGCAAACTCACCCCCCTCCGAAAATTATTCAAAAAGGGTAACGAGACATTCGGTTTGTCTTCTTAAGACAAACCGAAGACTTTATCTTAAAACCAAAAATTTTCTGTTACTTTATTTTTAAAAAGAAATCCACTTTTTGATTTGTTGACCCAGCAAAGTTCAATTACTATAGATAAGATTTCAACCAAAAAATAGAAAAAAAATCAGTCAATCATACAATCACAAATCCCAACAAAGTCTCCATGGCCTTTAAAAGAGGGAGATTATGAAACAAAGCTTTTAAACATTCAAACGCATAATATATGAAACATTTACTCCTAAAAATAGAAAAAAAGAAAGAAGAGACAGAATGAAAAGAAAAAGAGAGTTCATTTAAAAATGAGAAAACCGACAATTGAAATCAGGCGATGCGGAACTTTCCGGGCTGGACAAAAGAGAATGATAAAATATTAAATAAAAAGATACACATTTAAAAAATCACAGATTAAAATTGGTTTATGCAAAATCAGCCATCGGACGCTTCAAAACCATTATCTCTTTTTATGCAACTAACTTGGGAAAAAAATCAATAAATACCCCTATTGAAAGAAAAAAACACCTATTGAAAAATACATTCAAATAGAAATGAAAAAAAAAAAAATTGATAAACAAATAAAAAAAAGCATCTCTAACAATTCGTAAATTAAAACTAACTGTCAAAAAATCAACCACCAGACGATTGAGTATTGCAAAGAAATAACTTCAACGAGCAGCAGCTTGAAATGCTATTGAAGATGCAACTAGAGGGCTAAAATCAGACCAAACGCAAGGTGTGGCAGGGACTTTTATATCATCAAAACAACACAGGTAATATGAGGAGCTTTCAGATACAAAGGTAGGAGTCGAAAGTAAACGAAGCACATGTAAGGGCATAAAATGAACGAAGATTTAAAAGGGAATTAACAGGAAATTGATTTGTGCCAAAAGCATTGAGGTTTGCGGCAGCTGTGTCTGCTCGAAGTCTATGACACCTTTAAGAACGAATTTTAGTAGGAGAGGGGAGAATTTTACGAGAGTTTTCGTTGTAAGTGCCTTGGGATGTTTCAGTGAATGATCTTTTCTTAAGGGATGAGCTTCCCATTTTGATTGCTATGCTTGAGAACTAATTTGCAAACTTGAAATGTATTTAGATACCATGAGAAGCCATTTTATATTTCTGCAATGAAGCATCATAGTTATTCATCATATGGCTTGCATATATCACATATCATCATATAACGAATCATATTTCATACTCAATTTGGAGGCTGGAAGCTAGAAGCTCGGGACTAAATTTGATATGGTGGATTCATATCCCTCAAAAAATTGCAAATAGCAGGTAAGGTTTTTCCATACTCGCGGAAAAGGGGTCTAGGACCTTTTACCAGAAGGTGTGAATTTTATCATGGGTTCTTGATGATCTGGTTGATAGCATAGGTGGCGTTATTTAGCTCGTACAAAGTCACTGTTAAGCAGAGATTCTGTGAGCCTGGGTATGGATGATGAAGTTAAGGCAGAATTGAGAAAAGATTGATGGGTTATGGTTGCAGTGAGTGGAGAGTGATATATATTTTCCAGACTTAGGGGAAGTATTTTTTGTTTAATCTTTTCAAAGAAAAGACGGAAAAGGGTTTTTCCTTAAAAACAGCGCCAAAAACATTTTCAAAATATAGGGGGCTAAATACTCTACCCTTCCTTCATATTGGTGCCATTAGTGTCAAGGTCTTTGAATTTTCAAAAATTCAACGAAGGTTAAAATTCGAACTTAATCCAAAACTTCCGAGTCTAAACAGTTGAACACCATCTGACTTAGGTGGGCTGAAATGGACCTTACGAAAACGCATTGCTCTTCATTCATCATTTTCATTACACTGTTATTTCTTCAGCTGTTGCGAAAACGACAAAAAGAAAGTGTAATTTGTTGTTAAATAAAGCTCACAAAGATGCAAGGCTTAAGTCTTAAAGGAATGGCTAAACACCCATCTGTAAGTTAATACTTATCTAATTTAACTAGCCTACTCACTTCTTGGTAAACCCAGGCTGTTTTTAACTAGTTTTCTTAATTTACTTAAGTAGGCTTAGATGCCTTTTTGGTAAAATTCGGGTTTAGTGACTTCCTTTATCTCGGAAAGGGGTTAGGTTATGAAAATGAAACTTTCAGGGATGGTCTACAGACTCAAGTATATCCTGGGAAGGTATTTTGAAGTACCTACCTCCACTCCCTCCAGAGGGTCCTGACCTTTGATGGCCTTAAAAATATGTGTGTTATATAAGTGAAACCTTGCAAAATAGATCTTCTGCTTGAATGAAGTAGCCTACAACAAAATTGTTTTCAGCTTCACAACTTTGCTCAATCCCAATTTATAAGGTTTTATAGATAGGCTATGCAAATACATTTGCTAAATTAAAAAAAAAACATTGATATGGCTCAGAATTCTCAAATAACAGTAATTGCATTTTCAGAACTAAAGGTAGAGAAAAAGCAGTTGGTAACTGAAAATTAAGGTAAAATGTTGTTTTGTCAAAATTTCAATAGGTATACACATGTAATGTAGGTGAATTTAAGAGCCCTATAGAGGGAGAAAGAGTGGAGGTGGGTACTTAAAATACCTTCCTGGGATATACTTTAGCCTGTAAACCCATACCTGAAGGAATTTTCCTAACTAAACCCCTTTCTAAGATAGCAAGAAGTTGCTAAACTAGAATTTTATTGCCTTTTCTACTGACAAACTAAATTGCATTATTTGTAGTATACAATTTAACTAGGATATAGTCTTGGGAAGGTATTTTGAAGTAGGGTAAGACAACTGGTACTGGGACACTTTGACCACTCTGCCTATTCTGGGACAGAATCTTTGATTGGATTACAACATGTCCAATACTGGGACAAAAGACTTTAATCTTGGACACCCAATCTATACATTTTTCTGGGTTGCTTCCAAAAAAACCTGTTGTCTTTTGTCCCAGTATTGGACATGTTGCAATCCAACCAAAGATTCTAGAGGTTAAAAGATCTTTAAAGATTTAAAGAGGCTGTGTCCCAAAGTCAAACCTTAAAACATACAGGAATTAGGAGAGGCAGTTGGGGGGCTACTGCCCCCCAAACTCCCTGCATTTAAAGACTTTTGTACAGGTTTTTTGTTGTGGGGGCTGCCACCCCCCTAACCCCTGCTCTTGGCTTTGGAAAGGCCCTCTTTTAATTAACAAAAAATTGAAATGAATGAATAATGGAATAACTTCAAAAAATGTTAAACACAAGAGGACAGGAGAACCATTGTGCCAAAACTAGTAATTAGTAACAATGAAGTCCCCCACACACAAAAAACCTGTACAAAAGAGTCTTTAACAGCAGGGGGTTTGGGGGGGGGGCAGCCCCCCAACTGCCTCTCCTAATTCCTGTACATTTTAAGGTTTGACTTTGGGATGCAGCCTCTTTAACTCTTTAAGAAAAGTTTTTTTGAAGTTTTTTTCATATTATTTCTGTATGTTTTTCTTTTGTGAAAAAAAAACCACCCAATAAGAGACTTGAACCTGAGACTTGAGAGAGACTCAAGGATTAAAAGTCCCACACTCTACTGACTGAGCTAACCACCTGCATGCGTGTAAATATAACTTTTAAAATTTATGGGCTCTTATGGAGAAATGGGTTAATTAAGTGGCTAATGCATGATTTCTGGAAACCAGGGAAGGAGTTATCAGATCAAGCAGAAATTTCACAGATAAGCTCCTGGGCTGTAGAGGACCTTAACTTGTGAATTTCAGCCCAATTGGACAATGTTAAAGGGGTGGGGTGGGGTTGGGGGTTGAAACTTTTGGGGGGTTAAGATTTTCCTATGAAACTTTCAAGGAAACTTACTTGGAGAATTCCGCATCAAATGAGTCTTCGTACACCCGGATTGGATGTCAGCTGTGACCTGTAGGCATGGCAGAAAAAAAAGAATATGAAAATTAAGTGGCTATGCGTGGTTTCTGGAAAACAGGGAAGGAGTTATTGGATCAAGCTGAAATTTCGCCAATAAGCTCCTGGGCCCTAGGGGACCTTAACTTGTGAATTTCAGCCTTATTGGACAACGTTAAAGGGGGGCTGGGGCTGGTGGGTCAAAACTTTTGCCAGATTTTCCCCATGAAGGAAAAGTTGGAGGGGGATGAAATTTGGCAGGCTTCTTAGTTGGAGCTTGGGCTACAAAATGCATCCCTCTGTGACTACTGGAACTGAAGATCGCTTAACATTGTTGTGGTTTGCCTCTTTATTGAGGCACAAGTGTGCCTCCTTGATATACATATATATTAATCACTATTTATAAGGCACAGATGATGGGTAGCTCCAGTTGTATCTTGAAGGTTTGGCTTCTAATTCTTTGTCAAGTCTTGTTTTAAAATCTTCAGCTGATGTTGATGACACTGTCTCCCACTTTAACAGTTCCAATCATTGATGACCCTTTGGATAAAGAAGTCTTGTCTGATTCTACTATTAACTTTGGGCTTAAGAAGCTTTTTAGAATGACCTCATGTTTGTCTTTTGTTGGGTAACTGGATTAAGAGCTCATTTTGGGTTTGGTTGACAAATATGTATATGAGAGACATGTTGCTTTGCTTGTGTTGGAAGGTCAAAGATGGTTGTTTTAGTTTAGATAGCCTTTCACTATATTGTTTCTTGTCAAGTGCAGAGATACACTTGGAGGCCCTTCTTTGTATACCTTCAATCAACTATGTATTACCTTTGTAAGAAGGACCAGCAAGACAGGTTCCATAGTCAAGAACTGGTCTCAATTGCCTTCAATAGCTTCAAGAAGATTCTATGTGTTTGAGTCATCTAGATAAACAGTTTAGTGATTGCTGACTTTGGCATTCTTTACTATAAGTCAGACTTATTAATTAATTCATTTTGTTAGTAATTTGATCTACATAGTCACTTTGCTTGTGTTGGAAGGTCAAAGATAGGAGTTTTAGTTTAGATAGTATTTCACTATATGGTTACTCACCAAGTCCAGAGATGCACTTTGAGGCCCTCCTTTGTACACCTTCAATCAACTATATATTACCTTTGTAAAAAGGACTAGCAAGGCAGGTTCTAAAGTCAAGAACTGGTCTTGCAATTGCCTGGTATAGCTTCAAGAAGATTCCATGTGATTGGCTAGTAAGTTTTCTTTTAATAAGTTGAATGCTACAATTTGCTTTGGAAATGGTTTGTGTAGAGTATTCATAGAATGTCAGAAGATTATCTATAGTGACTCCCAGGTCTTTGCCACTGGTGTAAGTTTGGAGAGAAACAGGAGACAATATCTTGTTATCATTCATAGGGTATTGGTCTACAAGATTATTGTGACCAAAACAACACAATAATCTCACACAGTCTCTAGGTCAGATTGTATTGATGATTTATCAGGTACACCAAATAGTTTTGAATCATCAGGATAAAGGGTATAGTGGTTGCTGACTTTGGTAATAAATGGTTTCTGACTTTATATAAAGAAGAAACAATGTGGGTCCCCAACTGTTTCTTAGGGAACACATTCTTAGAACATGACAGGGCTGGGCATAGTTAAATTTGCTTTTTGTTGTGAAGAGTTGAACAGTCTGAAATCTAATAGCCAGGAAGTTCATTAGCCAGTCTGTTAGTTCATGGTGCATTCCTGCTACTGTTAACTTAAAATAAAGCCAATTATGTGAGTCCTTGTTGAATGCTTGGCTAGATCTAAAATAATCAAATCAACAGGAAGGCCTTTCTCCAGTAACTGGGTAACATCTTCATAAGTGCCTAGAAGCTTAGTTTCTACAGACTATCCAGGGAGAAAGCTGTGCTGTCTGTTGGAGATCCTCTCAAGAACTTATGCAACAGCAGACATGGGGCTGATAGGTCTGTAATTATCAGCTTTGAATCTATCCCTCTATTTAAAGATAGGTGTGATATAGGGTAGTCCTTATTGGAAGGAGACATACTTTTGATCAAGTGAATGTTGAAAAAGTATAGATAGTGTAGGGGCAATTTCACTAGCAGCTTCTTTTAGCAGATGAGGGTGAATGTTATCAGGACCAGTGCTTTTGTTGATGTCCAGCCTTTTGAGTTGTTTTTCAACCATGATGTAGTAACTTTAATGTTACTTGTTTGCTTCTGGATGTTGTACTTTAAGCTAAGGAACATTATCAGATTCATCTGTGAAGACTGATACAAATTGCTCATTTAAAAGATCAGCTATATTTTGGGTGCCAATGTCTTTGTTTCCATCAATTGCTTTTAAATGTTTTATGGATCTCTGGTTATGATAGGGACAAATGCAGGGATGTTATAACTGCCTTCAAACTTGTTTCAACAAACATGTCCCTGATTTATTCTTGTTTGCTGCCACCTCTTCTACCAGATGTCTCTCAAAGTCTATAACTATCTAAGATGTCATGCACACTCTGCCAGAGAAACAGGTTCTTTTAAAACAAAGTTGCCAGCCTTTGGAATAGACTGTCAGAATATGCTGTCTCTGCAACACCTCTTGACACTTTCAAATCAAGAGTGGATGCTGAATAGAGTGATGTTGAGTGGAAATATGATTGGACAGCCCATGAGTCTTCAACTCATCTTTAATTCTTCACAGAGCCTACAAGGAGGTAATACTTACATTGTTCCAATCTGCAATTTGAGGGTTAGTAACTTTGGTTACTAACCCTTAAAATAACATGATCAGCTATAGATCAGCTATGTTTTGGGTGCCAATGCCTTTGTTTCCATTAATTGCTCTTAAATGTTTTATGGATCTCTGGTTATGATAGGGGCAAATGCAGGGATGTTATAACTGCCTTCAAACTTATTTCAAAAAACATGTCCCTATATTTATCAGAATTTAGATCAGCTATATTTTGGGTGCCAATGTTTTTATTTCCATCACATGCTGTTAAGTGCTTTATGGATATCTGGTTGTGATAGATGCAAATGCAGGGATGTTATAACTGCCTTCAAACTTATTTCAACAAACATGTCCCAGATTTAATCTTGTTTTCCATCACCTCTTCTACCAGATGTCACTCAAAGTCTCTAACTATCTAATATGTCAGTCACCAGCCTTTGGAATAGACTGTCAGAATATGCTGTCTCTGCAACACAGTCTTGACACTTTCAAATCAAGAGTGGATGCTGAATAGAGTAATGTTGAGTGGAAATATGATTGGACAGCCCATGTGTCCTCAACTCATCTTTAATTCTTCACAGAGCCTACAAGGAGAAAATCCTTAGATTGTTCCGAGCTGCAATTTAAGGTAATTTAAAGTGATATTTGCTTGATACATAGTTCCAGAATTTCTTAGGGTTCAACTTACTTTGGTTGGTAAGTCTTTCTCAGAATTATGGTATAGTTGTTTGTGAGATTCCTTAATTTATCTCAGGCTTTCATATATTTTTCATAATGGCCTGCCTTATCCTTTTTCTTCAATGGCATTTCTTTGTCATATTATGGGAGTAAACCAGGTAATTGAATATGCATATCTTCTAATCTACTATTGGTATTCTTAAGGCATACTTTGGTAAGTAGAACCAGATCATAATCTTTACTATAAATTAGACTGATCAATTCATTGATTTTGTTAGTAATTTCATCTATATTTGCTAACAGAAGGTAAACATCTGGACTTGCTTTTGAGTAGCCATTGACATCTGGTCCTTGTTCCTTATTTTCTGTGTTGGTAGAATCAGTAGATTGACAGAGAGAATTGTCATTGAGGCTTTGTGGACTGTTTGAAGTATCTGATGTCATACATACCCATTTCAAATGAGGGTAATAGAGTAGAACATGGGACATAAACACTTCCATCATCATCATTACTATTAAAATGATTATGACATATGGCAGCTTTATATTTGCATGGGTGTTGGGGTGTGCATTTCTACAACACTCAGTGCTCTGTTTTTTTCTGTTTTTCTGTTCAGTGCTTCTGTTTTTTCCCATTAAAATTATCAAGTTTTTTTTTCTCCAATTGTAACTCTGTCTTTCAGCTTGTCAACAAGTGTCTTATGTCTAGTTCTCTCTCCTTTTGACATGTCACTATAAAAACAGATATCTGGATTTTGCTTGAAAGACTTTAATAATGGCATGTTTAATCCAAATTGTAGGCACAGTGAAAAGTAAAGGGGGAGGTATTTGAACAGATTCACTGGTTAGCCTAGGGGGTAGATATTTTAAGTTGTTGATAGGAACAGATGGCAGACCTTACTGAGACTCCAAAATAGTTTTGATCATGAGTATTATCATCTGTAGTCACAGGAATGCCATAAGCAACTAGGTTATTTTCCTGCTGCTCTATATATTTTTCATTGCCCTCTAGTCTTCTTAGATCAGCTGCACTTGGCAGCTGATATCTGCTCTTAGAGTCTTTGTTTCTGCCTTTAAAGTATCAGGTGTAGTTTGTTTAACTTTGATGACATTGCACTTTGATTCTACTGCTAGTTCAATAGTTTCAACTTTGGCTTTAATCGCTTCTATGTTGCTGATCAGTCCTTTAGGTAATGTGTTCATTTGGTGAGCTAGACTCAATTGTAAGTGAACAACAGAATATTGAGCTTCTATCATTGCTTTGAGATAATAAGGAAAATCCCAAGAATTGCTATATAGCCTAAAATGCATAGAAATAAAACTTACAGAAGAAAGTAAGGAAAGTTAGACCTATACAAGTTTTAGTTCTGTATAAATTTTGTAATTTATTAACATTCATACAAAATCACTGGCTTGGCATTAATCTTGTAAACTGAGTTTTAGTGCTGTTTTATTGGGACTGAGCCTGCAGAAATGGTCAATACAGTTGATTTTTAACAATTAGCTATTTTGGGATTTCTGAGCATGTTTTCTTGCATGAATTAGACATTTTTTATGTTATGCAGATTTGCATTTTTTTTTACAAGCAAGACTGAAAAATCATCACAATATGCAAAACTGCTCTTATCTTCTGCAAAATGCAGTATGAAGGTATTAATGGTAATTCCTAACTCAGTTTAACTAGAATTAACAATTATTCTGGAAAATTATGACCAAATTAAGAATTTTTGGAAAGATCTAAGTTGTGGTGTAATTTAGTCAAAATCCTGAGGGGAGGGGCTAAGTTGGAGCCAATTTTCCCAAATAAAGTAAAAGATGAAAAATAAGCCATATACTACCATAAAGGCAAATATATACTACAGAAATCTGACCTGTTTTTCTAGAGGCAAACTCAAGTTTTTGAAGAAACTGAATTTTACCTTTGGGGGCAGGGGAAAACTGGACTCAGGGGGTAGTTATGATCTAATGAAATGCCTTCCAGTTATCAATTCCTTTTGGTTTCTTTATGTCTATATTTTCGTCCTTGTTATAAGAATAAAGCAAGGGCAATCCCATTTGTATCTTGAAGGTTTGGCTCCCTATTCTTTGTCAAATCCTCCTTTGAGGATACCAGTTAATACTGGCTGCTCCAACATTCCAATCATTGCAAATCTTTGGCTAAAAGGCCATGTATGTATCTTTTATTGACTGAGGGCTTATGAGGCTTCTTTCAGTGACCCTGTGTTTGTCTTTGATTGGCAAGCAGAATGAAAAGCATGGTTTTGGTTTGGTTGACATACTTGTTTGTTTATGGTGTGCTACAGCACCTGCATCAGGAAATTAATGATGACATCTTAGGTTATATAGCCTTTTGCTGTATTGTTTCTTGCCTAGTCTGAAAATGCATTTAGCTACCTCCTCACTCTTGTTTGTGGTGTGCCACTGGACCTACATCAGAAAATTAATGATGGTAGCTTAGGTTATATAGCCTTTTAGTATATGGTTTCTTGCCTAGTCTGAAAATTCATTTAGCTACCTCCTCTATACCTCCTTGCTCCTGTTTGTTCGTGTTGTGCCTCTGCACCTGCATCAGAAAATTAATGATGCTAGCTTTAGGTTATATAGTCTTTTACTGAATGGTTTCTTGCCTTGTCTGAAAATGCATTTAGCTACCTCCTCACTCTTGTTTGTGGTGTGCCACTGAACCTACATCAGAAAATTAATGATGGTAGCTTAGGCTATATAGCCTTTTAATATATGGTTTCTTGCCTAGTCTGAAAATTCATTTACCTACCTCCTCTATACCTCCTTGCTCCTGTTTGTTTGTGTTGTGCCTCTGCACCTGCATCAGAAAATTAATGATGCTAGCTTTAGGTTATATAGTCTTTTACTGAATGGTTTCTTGCCTTGTCTGAAAATGCATTTAGCTACCTCCTCACTCTTGTTTGTGGTGTGCCACTGGACCTACATCAGAAAATTAATGATGGTAGCTTAGGTTATATAGCCTTTTAATATATGGTTTCTTGCCTAGTCTTAAAATACATTTAGCTACCTCCTCTATACCTCCTTGCTCCTGTTTGTTTGTGGTGTGCCACTGCACCTGTATCAGAAAATCATCGATGGTAGCTTCAGTTTATATAGCCTTTTACTGTATGGTTTCTTGCCTAGTCTGAACATGCACTTAGCTACCTCCTCTGTGCCTCCTTGCTTAGTGCAGCTTGTGTTTGAGTTTGGGGGGGCATAACAAATATGGGAGGTATAAAGAAAGTGCCAACAAATTCATCAGTGTTTTTTTGTGTATTTGACACATGTCAATTCATTAGTGTATTTGACACATAAGCTAAATTAAACTAGGAACATAAGCTAAATTCCAAGGTGTCATGGCTGTTCCAACAACTTTTGGAGGGGGTGTCCTCCTCCTCTGACCTTAGATGTGCCCCTGGCTACTAATAACAACTTGCTGCAACACCAAGCATCCTGAGGTAAGCACAGTTATGCACACTCCTCCATTCCAATCTATTCAAAGCTTTCCTGTTTACACCCTCCCAGGAAGTTTCAGCTTCCCTTAAATCTTTCCTTATGACCTCCTTAAGAAGTTATTTCAATATTATCATTATTTTTATAGCCATGTCTTTTATTTTCTCTCCTGACTTAGTCAAAATAATTTACATGGGGGGGGGGGCTCTGGACCCAGGCTCCTCCAAAATCTCACAATTTTTTATTTTATTGTTATTTTCTGATATCTCTCACAGAATAGGGGATAGTGGTTAATTACTGATCTAAACATAATGTGTTAACCGTTTTTGATTATATTTTGGGCTGAAATTACCTGATAGGGTCACCAGCATAGTATCAATTCATTTTCTGTCTTCTCAACTTCTCACTCTTTCAAGCAATCTGAGCTAACTGTTATCTTTTAAAGGTCATCTGTTCTGGATGGTCCTTCTCTAAGGGATGAAGCAGTTATTCGTGCAATCAAGCCCAGGTTTTTTCAGTTGACAGTCTAAAACCTTGAGGTAAAGATAGGACAAGTATAAAAATTACAAAAAAACAACAGAGTGTTCTCCAGCTTTTGGGTAAAAAGTGACAAATTTGTGAGGTTGACTTGGAAAAACGTGGCAATAGTGATCAGCTGAACATTGCTGTTGTGACTGGACCTTTTACTTCAGTTTGATAATCAATACCAACTGCTGAGGTAGTAGCAGACAAACGTGATGAAATAAACATTGAGATTGACATTGGAACTTTTTTTTGAAAGAGGAGGCTCAGTTTCGGATAAAACAAGGACTATCCTTTCCCAGTTCATGTCACAAGCTCAAAAAAACGAAAGTTTCAAGTTAGCTGGATGGATAAGTACCCTTAGCTAGTATTTTCTTCAGTGAAAAAAGGGTGTTTCTGCAAGTATTGTGCTTTGTTTGCTTGTAATCAAACTGGAAGGAGGTTTCACCAAAAATTAGGACAGCTTGTCATGGAGCTTCATGTGAATTGGAAAAATGCCCTAGAAGACTTTTTTAAACATCACTCAAACTCCTACCGTAAAGATGATGTTGTTTAGGGGGGAAATTTTTCTGGCAACAGTGAGCAAGCAAAAGTCCTCTATTGCAGAAGTGTTGAAAAGAGATTAAATAGAAATAAACAGAAAACGGCTTTGTCCCATCAGCAAAACAATATTGTTTTGAAGAGATGGGCAAGGATTTGCATTGCATGGGGATGAGGATCCAGGAAAATTGACGTTTGTAGAGCCTGTAAAAACAATGGAAATTTTAGGACTTTGCTATGCTACTGGATGGAAGACAATCCAATTATGAAAGAGGTGTTTGAGAAAAGTGTAGGCAATGGCCAGTACTGCAGCTCTAGAATTCAAGCACTGTATGATGGTTATTCATGAAGCAGTTATTTTCTTTCACTTCAGTGCCAAGTGAAGTGTTGTCTTAAAAACTTGCACTGAAGTCAATCTGAAAGGAGTGTGTGAAACGTGATGGGTTGAAAGACACGATGCAATACAGATATCAGTGCAGTTAATTGTTCAGATCTTGAAGGCCCTAGAAGGCGTAGAGACAAATGGGGACTCCAGGGCATTGTCAAAAGCCAGAAGTCGGCTCAATAACATCCTTAACTTGGACTATATTGTAACCCTTATTGTGATGGATTTTTTTTTCTGGGGTACACACTGAATTTGTCTAAGCTGCTGCAGTCAGAAAACATTGATATGGTTATGTGCATTCAGTGTCTCAAAAGTGTGACAGAAATATTTCTAGATACATAAAACAAGGTGGAGTAGTTCAGTCAGCTGTTTTCAGAAGTCACCTGCATATGCCAAGAATTGAAAATCACCATTGGCATGCCACAAAAGAGAAATATCAACATCTCACATAATATTCCAAAGCACATACAACCACTCAAGTCACAAGTCACTAAGTTAATCTGAAAGGCCTCAGTAGAATCCTATCTTTTGTAGTAAAAGAGCCTATTAGTGATGTTAAAGAACTGGTCAAGTTATATGCCTCAGATCTAATAAGGATGAAGGCCAACTAAATGGCTTCGCACTTTTGAACGCCTATTGAAATATTTCTGTATCAGTGGATGTGATTTTGGAAAAGTTTGCTTTTAGCTCTGCTCATAGGTTGCAATTTACAATATAGGGTGAGCCTTTATTTATTGATATGTATGCTTTTGGTTTTGTAGGTGTTATGTAATATAATAGGCCTTAATCTTCTGTTTTGAAGGATTTGCCCCCCCCCCCCAAAAAAAAAAAAACAACAAACAAATTCCTGTTTACGCGCCTGTGTTAGCCTATGTGTAAACACAAAAGTTTGAAAGTTTGGAAACTCCTAAGTTGGCCAAGTTCCAAGTGCAAGTTCAACTGAGAATAAGTGCCTTATCTAGATTTTTCCTTTTAGCTCATTCCACTCTTTGTATTTGTTGGTGGTGGTTGTGTTGGCGCCTGTTTCTACTTGATGAGACTAGCTTCCAGGAATCCAGATGTTTCATGGCAAAAAAAATCCAACACTGAACCCTGGCAAGAGTATTCTGACAAGCAATACAAAGTAAGTATTCAAAAGTATTTTGAAAAATCAAGTTGTATTTTAGGCCTAGTTTTAAATTAGGTATGTACCCATTGAAGGAAAGGGGTCTTAAATCTATTTGATTTTCAAGAAATTGACACTAGACAATTGTGAAATGATAGTATAATAACTCTAAAATGACAGGTGAAGCTTGAAAGGAAACAACTAATACATCTCCTGCTTTATTAAAAGCAGGAGAAGCAATATTTCTCCTGCTTTAATCATACTTTAAGCCTCTTGTTCAAAAAGCTCAAATTTATTGTTAATCAGAAGCAGAACAGAAATAAGTTGTGCATAGGTAGATAGATACTTTATTTCGTGATTAAACCAGAAACAGGTATTTCATAGAGAAAAAAAAATGTACACACTACATAAAAAGAAAAAAGAATAGACACTACCAAAAACAAAACACCACTAACTAAATGCGGGATAAAAATCGTTTACAATAGTTTGAACTCCTATTATTTCTAATTATCAGCAATAAAGCAAACACAAAGCTTATTTTCGTATTCACTTAACTCAAACTCCATTACTATAGGTGCTTTACAATAAACAGGGCAACCAAATAGAAGATGACTACATGTTTCCATTAGACCACACAAGCACATTGGAGAATCAGCTTTCTCAATCTTATTTAATCTTTATTTTCAAAAAAGTTAGCTGGCCATATGCTAACATAATTTTTAAACACATCAAACCATTTTGCATGCGAAAACTCTTTTAAAGAAAAAAAATTTCATTTAAAATAACCTTACTAAAAACATTCCAGTTAGGTTTCAAAACTAGGCTAAACTTTATATACAAGCGGTCAGATAAGGATGGGGGTCATTTATCACTTCTCAGCTGTCTACAAGTTTTTAGTAAATTTATTCTAACTTCTGTGACATCGCGGCTGGAATATGAAAATTCATAAGTTGGCATATCTGGGTCATTCAGTACTACTAATGGTTTCCTGGCAACAAAATCCTCGATGGATTTACCTTTCAAATCAGAAGAAATATTATTAAGCCAGAGGAAGCTCTTTGCATTAAAATCTGCCCCCAAAACATAATTTGAATGGTTTCTAAGACTGTCTGTACTTGCTAAATAACTATCTACTGAGCACAAGGATGGAGGGCAATACATGGATAAAACTAGAATAGATCTACTTTTAAGATGAACAGACACTGTAACACATTCATTGGTCGAGGAGTCGACCAATCAAATATCACATTTTGAGCAACAAATATCACATTTAAGGAATTTGCGGACAAGTATAGCAGCACTTTAAAATCTTTTCTCAAACGTTGTCTTTGAGAAGATATTGTACATATTCGGTACAGATGAAAGTTTACCAGATTTATTAATATAAGGCTTTTGGATAAGCACGACATCAGGGCATAAGTCGACCAGTGTTTTTTCTAATTGTGCTGCTGCAGCATAGCAATGCTGTCGGGTAATTTGTAGAAACTGTAAGTTGTTCTTATACATATTTACATGTGATGTGTTCTGCATTCATGATAAATAATCAGTATTTTTTTTTTAATTGTTCGGTTATTTCTCTGGCTCCTGGGCAATTTTTGTAATCATAACATGGATGTGGCTCTTAATTTAACTGTCGCTTATTATACGAACGGCAACACGGGCGATGATTGAAGGATTTAGTACATTTATTGTAGTTATGATTGCTGATGCACCAAGAGCAGGTTAAATCACCCTTATGATCAGACTTCTTATAGTTGAAAAGGCAACAATTGGTGCATCATATAAGGTTAATGTAGTCCTCGTAGTGTAGGGATAAAAGTTCAAAATTGAGGCCTCCTCTTTTTAAAATTTCTCCTCTGATTTTTGGGCTCATCTCTAATATTACGCTGCAATTTTTTCCTTTTCCAATAATAGTCACCACTTCCAAGGTTTCTCCAGCAATAACAAATTTTCCCATATCTGGATTACCGTGTTCTATAAATTCTTTGCGCTCTGCTTTATTTTTGATTATAGGAACACTGTTCACAAGCATCCTTGGCGGGTATTTTTTTAATTTTCTCGAAGTATATTTTAATGCTACTGAATTTTTGTTGCAAACACAAAGAGCATTGCTTAAGTCTTGTTTTAAGTTAAGTTCAACAATTATTTTTCCTTCTCACCCTTGTTTGATTTTTTTTGCAGAAAATTTGCTGAAATCTTATCTGATTGTTTTACTAATGTCCAGCTCTATTTTTGCTGGAGGTTCTCTCCTTTTTAATGAACTTTTGCCTAATTACTGCAAGGCTCAGGATTAATTCTAAGGGTTTCAGGACCTTTAACAACACTAGAGTAGAATCCACGATTTTCAAGAGAGGATGGAACCATTGTATCTTTATTTTCCAATTTTTCGTGCAATTTGATTATATTTTGAAGATTATCGTTTCGCAGTTGAGTTTTGCATTTTCTTAGGTAGGAGGTAGGGAGTATCCCTACCTCCTGTTTTTTTTTTTTTTTTGGCTTGGCAAGAATTCCTTTCAAGATACCAATTAGAGTACCAATACTTGTTGCATCTTCTGTGCTTAATTGCAAAAGTCTCATCAGCAGCTTGATTATCATAAAATTCTTCCATTGTTAAAATCAGAATAAAACACTAGAAAAATCCTTTAATGGCAAAAGATATAGTTATTCACTCAAGACCCATAACACCATTTTCCAAAATGTTGCACGACTCCATCTTAGAAGTTTTGTATTGTATCAGATTAACGACGCTTCTTGACTGCTAAGGTCTGTGCGTCGGCCCTGCAGTGCATTGCTACAGCATGACTTGATGTCTGGGTCCCGTACTACCTAGCTAAGGTCAAACCCACTGCGCCACCACAGGACAAAACATTGCCTGTGGCAGGAATCGAACCTTCGGACTAAGTCCAACGTATTTTCCGCTGTGCTACACAGGCTTCATCAAGGTGATCATCATCTTAGAAGTCAAAGCATGAGCTGTCGAGTTTGAATTTCTTGCCAAAATTTTTTTTTAGATATCTAAGAACAGAGAATTTTTAATAGTAGTTTCGTAGTCAACTTTTTAGTGAACTAAGAATGCGTTTTTCCAAAAAAAAAATCGAAGCTAAATTAAAAGTTACAAAAAAACAGCAACATCTACGTATTAGTTAACTAGTTAAGTAAATCAAATGAGGCTTAGATGGAAATTATGCTCGTAATAATGCTCATGGAAATTAAAACGCCATTACGCATTTTCTTTTTTCCTAAAGATTACTATTATATAGTCAGTCAGGGCTAGTCGTCCATAAATCGTAGAAATGGACAATTATTTCCACCAGCGATTTTCTTGTCTATTATTGATACGGAATATTGGATCATTTGTATTAAAAACACTTTTACGAAACATTTGTACCAAGGCAAGAGATGTTTTGGCAACCACTTTGGAATGCTCATGTTTTAAATCAGAAGTGTAGAAACCTCTTCCCCGTGTTCGTCTTTGATTTTCTTCCTTGATAGTTAAACCGTCTGATTATCGTTTGGATTGTCTGATTGGCATTATTTCTTCGAAGCGATGTTGAGTTGATTTTCCAATTAGTACTACTACTAACAACTCACCACAGCACCAAGACTCCTGAGGCCAACACCGCTACGCACGCTCCTCCTACATCCTAATCTATTCAAAGCTTCTCTCTTTACACCCCCTTTCTCATTTCCCTTCAGTCTTTCTTAACGATATTTTCCCACCCCAACCGCGGACGAATTGCTTTCTGTTTGGCTGAAAAGTACAATCTTCAGTATTCTGTCGTCCTTCATCCGTAGATCCTTTAATCCCTTCATCCTTTCTTTTATTGTTTTTGTGCCAGATCCTAAGAAGGAATCTTCATAATAATGATCCAAATAATTCATATACACTATTTTTAGTCCATAATGCTAAAAGCACAAACGAAACAATCATGTTTATCTTTCACTCAACACAACTATGGCGTTCTCCCCAGAAGCGTTAAAAGTCAAAATTTTTAGAGGGAGGGGGGGTGGATTTTACACACTGATTTGAAGGATATTGATATAAGAAATGCTTCATTTTTTCAAACAGTTCATGACAACGAACTGTAGTAAGGAGCGACCCGGCTCAATAGTAAACGAAACTCTAAAAAACGAAATTTTGGTACAACGAGTTACATCAAAAGAATCGTATTTTTATGCTCAAGTTTAGTCTTATCCATCAAAAGTTACGAGCCTCAGAGCATTTGCCTTATTTTAGAAAATAGGGGAAACACCCCCTTAAAGTCATAGAATCTGAACGAAAATCACACCATCAAATTCAGCGTATCAGAGAACTTTATTGTAGAAGTTTCAAGCTCCTATCTACAAAAATGTGGAATCTTGTATTTTTTTGCCAGAGGACAGATCACGGATGCGTGTTTATTTTTTTTCCAGGGGTGGTTGTATCGACCCAGTGGTCCCAGAATGTTGTAAAAAGGCTCGTTCTAACGGAAATTAAAATTTCTAGTGCCCTTTTTAAGTTACCAAAGAAATTGGCGGACACCTTCCCCCACGCTCATTTTTTCCCAAAGTCACCGGATCAAAATTTTGAGATAACCGTTTTGTTCAGCATAGTCGAAAAACCTAATAACAATGTCTGTGGACGACTTAATCCCCCACAGTACCCGAAAGAGGGGCTGCAAGTTACAAACTTTGACCATTGTTTACATGTAGTAATGGTAATTGGGAAGTATACTGATGTTTTCAGGGGAACTTCTTTGCGTTAGGGGAGAGGGGATTACGTGGGAGGATCTTTCCATGGGGAAATTTATCACGAGGAAAGAGAATTTCCATGAAAGGGGCGCAGGATTTTCTAGCATTATTAAAAAAAACAATGAGAAAATAATTTTTTTTCAACTGGAAGTAAGGAGCAGCATTAAAACTTAAAACAAACAAATTATTACGTATGCAAGGGGGTTCGTCTTCTCCTTAATACCTCGCTCTTAACGATAACGTATTTTTAGTAATTTCAACTGTTTATTCTACGGCCTTTGCGATTCAGGGGTCATTCTTAAAGAATTGGGACAAAATTCAAGCTTTAGAGTAAAGAGCGATCTATTGACGAGGGGGTGAACCCCCTCATATACGTAATAAAAATATACAAACATAGAAGTTCGTTACGTAAGTTACGTGTATTTATTACTAATAAAAACGGTCGTAAAAATAAAAAGTTTTACTTGCCTTTTTAAGTAACCAAAAACTGGAGGGCAAATAGGCCTCCTCCCCCACCCCTTGGTTTTTATCAAAATCTTCCGATCAAAATTATAAGAAAGCCATTAAGCCAAAAAAATTAATATGCAAATTTTGTCTTAATTATTCATGTGTGGTGAGCTTTATCAAAACATGCATTTATTCAAAAACGTTCAGAAATTAAATAAAAAAAAAGTTTTTTCAACTGAAAGTAAGGAGCGACATTAAAGCTTAAAACAAACAGAAATTATTCCGTAATATCCATGCCCCGCTCTTTACGCTAAAGTTTTTTATTGTTTAAAAAGTAGAGTTGTGAGAAAGAGCGAAACTTTAACCTAAAGAGCGGGGCGTTGAGGAGGGGACAACTCCTTTCATATACGGAAATAATTTCTGTTCGTTTTAAGTTTTAATGTTGCTTCTTACTTTCAGTTGAAAAAACCTTCTTTTTAATCACCGAATAAGTGATCTTCTTTCATTGAATTCGCGTCATATATTTCGCGCCAGCATTTAACGACTGACTGAAAACATAGGGAGGGCGTACCTCCTATAAGTGAAGCCCTTGGCTCTATCACAAAATAGTTTCCCTTTAAAAGCTGGAACTCCGTTTCCATTCTTTTGGTTATGCGAACTACAGCTAACAATCAGAAGTGTCCACGATTCTCTTTGTTAGGTTAAGGAGGGCCTCGATGGTCAATCATCTTGATCAGAAGTTTCCGTCAATCGATTGACGTGTGTTTCAATCAACCCTTCAGTTTTGACCAAAGCTAATGTAGCACACTTCTTTTGATCAAAATGATTGGGTCATTCAAACTTTCTATCAATCACCGTCAGCGCTTGACTCAAGCGTCCATCAGGTTTCTAGACAGTCAATAGTGCTTGAGTCAATCAGTTGACATAAGCTTTCAATGAAAAGGATTGACTGGTTATGGCCTCCTTTACAGTTTTTGGTTTTTCTATCATAATGAATAATTAGTTGTATAGAAATTTGGGTAACTTGTTTTTTCTTTTTCAGTTCTGGATGCCAACAATGAAATTTACTCCTTCTCCAGCTCCCAAATACACAGAGTAGGAATAATCGAACCTCTTTTTAGCCATAAAGTAGGCATTGACTGAGTTTATTTACCTTATCCTTTTTTTAATGGAATATTCGCTATTTATCCCTTTAAGATCTGTGGATTGGTTAAATCATTATATTTTATTTTTAATAAAGAGCTGTTCGAAAATTTTCATTATTTTATAACTGAATAAAAATAAGTTAGTCTAGGTTTACTGATGATATTAAGTAGCAAATTGTGTTTGTAGAGCAGGGTTCCAGTGGCGTGACTTCATCAAAATCCTTGGGGGAGGGGAAAGGGAGCCGATTCTCCCAAGTGAAGTAAAAATGACAGTGAAAACAAGGCATAAGGTGCAATAAAGGCAAAGGTATACTAAAGAAACCTGATCTATTTCTGTGGATGCTTGAATTATATAGGCATATCTTATTTTTGACAAGATTTTTGGCGATGCTAAATTTCAGGTGGGAGGAAGGGTATTTGGCCCCCTGCCTCATAGCAAATTACGCCCCTCCAGGGGTCTCCACCAAAAGGTGTGAGAAAGGATCTCTGGGAGTGACTTACTAAAGGTTGATAGCGCAAGCAGCATTTCAGAAAAATTAGTCCTTTCTTACAGGAGTGATAGTTTTATTGAAATTCAAAGGAATGCAGCACCAGAAAAGGTTAGAAACCCCTATTTTAGATTTAGATTAATATGGGAGAACATTGGTTAGACCGAAATGGATCAATATATCATGAAAGTGTTTTCTGGATATGTTTCAACCTTGCTTTGGACAGTACAGGACCTGTACTTCTTCAACTGCTGAGTCTTTCCAGGTTCATTGTGGCATCCAATTACTGTTTATGAGTTTCGTCCTGTCTACTGTGATTAACTATAGAAGGCTCTACAATCGCCACTCAGTGGTGGTCTGAAAGCCGCAAGTATTTCCAAGAACCTTTAATGGGACTGGTTGAGAAAAATGCCAAAGAGAATGGATAACTTGTGAGAATGGAAACTGGCGCTAGTGTCGGCAAAAAGACCATTGACACCATCTAGCTCTTGGCATTTTCAGCCTTTGCAATCGTTTTTTTTTGTTAGGAACTGAGATCAGTCACCTATTACCCGACTACATAAATTAATTATTCTTATTAGTACACTAAAAAAATGCCAAGTATTGCCAAATGCTAGATGGTGTTGAGTTTTTCTGTGTCGAAAATAGGGCTAGTTTCTACTCCTGTAAATTATCCATGCTCTTTAAGCCGTGTCGTGTTCGCACCTCCGGATATTTGTATCGTAAAATTTTGTATAATTCCATCATTGAAGCATTTCCACTCTTGAATGTTCAGGGCATTTCAAACGAGGGCCCAATCCCACTACTGGAATCAACCTCTACAACTCGACTGATTTCAATTCGGTGGTGGTCTACGTTTATGCCGAACGGATGTTGCCCAACTGTCCAATAGTTTTTGATTATACTTCTACCTAAGGTAATCCCGATTCTCTTCAGGGTTTTGCCTAAGCAAGTTTGTTACATGCTTAACATACTCTAGTTTTTATTCAAGACTTTTCTGAATCTTTCTTTTATTCTTAGCAACAAATTGATACAAATAAATATTCGAAACGACGTGAAAGCTACAAAGGAATACAATACAGGACTAGACATCAATTTTGGTAACCATATAACACATATAGCCTATAATTATTTTGATTCTTCAATTGTAACAAATCAAAAATACTATTTGTCGACAATTTAAGCGATCAGAAACAAAGGTACAGTGTTGTGTAAATTAAATAATAAAAAAAAAACGAATAAGAATGTCGGCATTCAGTTTATCTCTGAATACAGAGAATCATGTTAAATACAATTGTATAATGAACTCTGCTGAATTAGCATCCCATTTCTAGGTAATATACTTATGAAAATGCTAAATGGTCCAATGCTTGGATACGAAAAAATATGGAACTATTACATAGAGATCCGAGCTTAAGCCACGTCGAGTTGATTTATGCAGTTTCTATTTACACTGTAAGCATTTGAGTTACGAGTATCGATGATGCTACATTTAGCGAGTCTAAAAGATTTTTCAACGAGTCCCTTATTCGCCCATTTAGGAATTAGTTCAGGATTGTGACTATTAATTTAATGAACTTAACATATAGGCTGCTAAGTGCAAGTGAACAAAATTGAATCCCTTGCTTTTGGTTATATTGGTGCATGACTATTGCAAACACTAATTTACTATGAAAGGCATTTCAAATTTACTGAGATAGGTTATGACCATCGTCCAGTAAAAGCTTTTTTCCACCACCCTAGCAAAAATTGTTAGTTAAAACAATTGTTAGTTCTCCAACCTAACAAAACATTATTGATGGATTTCTCTAATACATTGACCTGTTGAAGAATATTTTGTGTAATATTCAAATCTGATAATGGTTCTGCATTATAAACATTGACGGAGATGTTTCTGCAGTATTCATAACTATTAATATATCAAAAGAAGATTGCTAATCTTTCTATGAATACCTTCAGTGATAGGCTAACTTAGTAGGCTATGCTGTATTTTTTCTAAGCTTGTTTTTTTAATGGTCTGCACGATTGATACATTTTTGATAATTTTTAGATAACACTTCGGTAAAATTCTAGTTAACTGAATTCTTGCTATCTCGGAAAGGGTTTAGGTTAGGAAAATGAAACTTTCAGGGATGAATCTACAGACTAAAGTATGTCCCGGGAAGGTATTTTGAAGCAACTAACTATACTCCTTCTCCCTCTAGAGGGCCCTGACCTTTGATGACCTTTAAAAATATGTGTGTTATAACAGTGAAACCTTGCAAAATAGATCTTCTGCTTAATTGAAGTACAACAAAATTGTTTTCAGCTTCATAACTTTGCTCAATTCCATTTTATAAGGTTTCAAAGATATGCAAACACATTTCCTAAATTTTGAAAAAAACATAGATATAGCTCAAAATTCTACTCAAATAACAGGAATTGCGTTTTCAGACAAAGGCAGAGAAAAAGCGACTAGTAACTGAAAATTAAAATACAATGTTGTTTTGTCAAAATTTCAATAGGTATAGACCTATCATGTAGGCAAATTTCAGGGCCCTCTAGAGGGAGAAGGAGTGGAGGTGGGCACTTTAAAATACCTTCCCGTGACATACTTTAGCCTATAGACCCATCCCTGAAAGTTTCAGTTTTCTAACCTAAACCCCTTCCGAGATAGCAATAAGTCAATTAACTAGAATTTTACAAATACTTCTTTTTCCACGAGCTAAAGAAAACTGTTAGTTAATAGTTGGATAGCGGAAAAATGTCTTAAAGAAATACATATTTTAATAGCCATCTATAAACTTTTGAAACATCTCGACTAGCGAACAGAATTTTGCTTAGTTTACGAGTGGACTGAAAAATGGTCATTTCACCTGTTTTTTTTTAGCCAAGACTTAAAAAAATGTCGACAAATGAATCTGGACGCACGAAACAAGGTGTTCATATGAAAAACATCTAGAGACCCAACCCCTTCCATGAAAATGGTACTTTGGAATCCACTATTGTCGTATTTTTTACTACAATGCTCTTTGTCTATAAAGTAACGGGGCAGCTTATAGGCTGGCAATTTCAAAAACTGAATTTAAAAAGCTATCGAATAATTTAGCGCCAAGTTTTGATAGATAGCTGCTTTTGTGAAATCCATATAAATCCTAGAAGCTTTAGACAAAATGAATTTCATTGGTTCATTTAGGCCCGCCTTGCATTTTAATTTTGACCAATAAGGAAAATGGGGTGAAATTCGATCAGCCCTTCCTATCAGAATTTATTAATCTTGTGCAAGAGGTATGATATATCTTATGAGTCCCACAGCCCATCATTAATAATTATATTATAATTTTTATTATATTATTTTAATTAATTTTATATAATTTTAATTATAATTAAATTACACTTTTAATAGATAGTTGCTTTTGTAAAATCGATATAAAAGTATTAACTTCTCAATTTTTTACTTCATGCTGATAAAAATCCAGATTGCGTAGAAAGCAGAAACTGGAGTCGAATTTGTTTACACTAATTCAAAAGCCATAAGAACTCTACAAAATAAGAAAGCAATTACAAATTAAAACAATCATATTCGAGATTTGAAGGATTTATCATGACCATAAATGATTGTATTTATTTAATATATTATTTTAAAACAGTGAGTAATATAGATATTATATAGCCTATATATAATTTATAAATCATAATCATAAATGAAAAAAGAGTTCTTTATTCGTGATTTTAAGGATTCATTAGGACCATTGTTAGAATCAACACAGCTACGCACACTCTTCCACCCCAACCTATTCAAAACCTCCCTCTCCACACCCACCCAAGAAGTTCCCATTTCCCGTAAATCTTTCCTTCAGCCCCATTCAGAACAACGTCTAAAAATAAATATATTTTGAAATAACTGGGATATAAAAAAAACCATAGGAAGTTTAAAATCAAAGTAAATTACTAATTAATTACACTGATACCATTATGTTATCCCAGGAAAAAATGAGAAGTTGTGGCGATTGGAAATGAATAGTTTTTCGTGAATAGTTCCTAGTGCAATGACGCTAATATTTATAAGTGTACTACTACTGGTACAGTAGTACAGTAGAAGCGAACCGATTAAGGACACTTTTTGAAAAAAATACAGCAATTTAGGATTGTTGCTATATTTTATAGTTTTTCGAGTAATTTGATATCACTTCTGCACAATGAGCCCAGTCCAATGATTTAATCTCGTTTTATGACCTTTTTTTTTAATTTATTATTTTTTTTTACTTGTTTTACTTTTCTTACTATTTTGTTTTTTTACCACCTGAAATGCAAATGTGGAATTTGCCCCCCCCCCTGCCAAACCATCAAAACTATAAATATTACAATTATTTGTCAAAAATACTCCAACTTAAGCTTGTACTGCCACCCCCGGAAATTACTCATTTCCACGCCTGAATAAAAATGCCACAATACAGATCACGCGAGACCAATAAAACAAATAAGCAGAAAAAGATCAACATTTCAAAACAGAGACGTGTAGAATTTATACGTGTGGAATATATAAACAATAGGACAATTCAAATGATATATATATATATATATATATATATATATATATATATATATATATATATATATATATATATATATATATATATATATATATATATATATATATATATATATATATATTATATAAGTAGTATGACTGTGTATAGGACATTAATTTTTTTTTTTTGGGGGGGGGGGGTTAGAGTATGAGAAAAATACACCGCAAGGTCTTCTATATAGGTTTGACACGCAAAAAACTATTTATATGTAATATATTTATAGTTGGAGGGCAGGAATCTTACAATGAACCCCCTTCCCCCTTGGATACAGCCTTGATAACTAAGGACTGAGTTTGCTCGGAGAATTTCATTTTTGGTACGCTTCAAGTGAAAGATTTAAGTAGAACTTGATTATCGAGATCAAAGACCCAGGGGTTTCAACCTCCCCCTGAAATGTTTTCCGACTTGTAAAAATATAATATAAACGGATAAACACATTTTGATGCCGTTTTTAAGGATTTTTTTAAACCCCTCCCCCAATAAAAAAATACTGGATATGGTCTTGATAGCGATGGTTGAATTTCTTTGTAACGGAATGCAAGCCTTTGTAGTTAGCGAAGTTACTTATACTCAACCAAACCAGCTCAAGATTTCGAATAAAAAGAGGAAAACACTTAAACTAGCACAATGGCAGGAAAACTACAATGAAATTACCAAATCAACTACAAACAAATTACCATTTGGTAAAAAATTGAGTTCGAAACTTCTACGAAATTCGACACAAAGCGAACCAACTGATAAAGGAAATTTAACATTTCATGAACTTGCGCAATTTATGCGAAATTATAGTTAAATGCAGATAGAAATTCAATACAACAGGCTTGAAAAAAAAAAATTGAAATGTATGCAAAGAAAATTATGTGCTATTTCTGTTTAAATATTTTTTTTTATTTATATAAAAATGTGTACATCACTACTGCCTGAAAATGTCCCAAAGAATGACGGGGTTAATTTTCTCAAATTAATAAAATATGTGGGTAAGTGTATATACTGTATCTATCATTCGACCAAAAATCTGCTTCAATTTTTCATCAAGGCTACAACACCTTTGTAAGGCCTAAACGCAACGGAAGAACCCTTACAGAACCTAATAAAATCAACTTGGTATTTTTATGTGTGATATTAAGAATTTCTCAAATCATTTTAAGTTGTCATTTGCAGGGATTAATGGGTATTCTTCCATGGACATAAATAAATTATAAGCGAACTAGGAAAAGTAACACTTCGAAAATAAAGTATTTATAAATAACACAACAAAAACAAATCACATTCTGGTAAGCATGTACTTCCTATAAGAAACAACGTCGAAGCTCTTTTACAGCATCAAGGAAATAAGTTTCAATGTCACTAAAACGGTTCAAGCCCTTGGTGGTACAGGGGGTGTATTATTTCTAGAAGGGACAGGGGGGAATGCTGTTTGACTTAGGCCTTGCGATCTGGCAGGGACAGGAGGAATTTTTCTTGGTGGCACAGGAGGCAGTTTTCTTTCATCATCTTTTACGAATGGAGCATTAGCTGGAGGTGACTTCTTTAAAACAGGGGCCAAGCCAGAAGGAGGTTTAGATTCGGGAGATTCATTTATTGTTCTTGTTGACGTCGTGAGGGGGTTGGTCAGAGCAAGTGTCGTAGGTGGTTGGGCGGCAGCTACAACAGGAGCTCCGTTTTCAACTGGCTGTGGTCGTGACGGCGGTGCAGGTCTTCTTGGTGGATCTTTTTGCCGTTCATTCTCATCGTTAAAAGGATCATTTGAAGATAATTTTATTGCTGCCAAAGTTGATGCGTAATCAAAGCTCGGAGCGCTAGTCAAAGTTGGTATTAACGGCAAAGATGTGTCACTAAATAGTGCAAGTTCCTTTCGGGTTATGACTTCCCATTGAGTGTTAAGAGGTCTGACTTGTAGAGTTCTGCCATTGATCTGAAAATAAATCAAATAGATGAAAAAATATATACACCAGCAACAAATATAAAGTCAAAGAAACTAGAAACAGTGACCTAAATGTCACTGTTATGTACAGTGACATTCACTGTTCACTGTACAGTGACTGTCACTGTACAGTGACCTAAATGTCACTGTTATGTACAGTGACATTCACTGTTCACTGTACAGTGACTGTCACTGTACAGTGACCTAAATGTCACTGTTATGTACAGTGACATTCACTGTTCACTGTACAGTGACTGTCACTGTACAGTGACCTAAATGTCACTGTTATGTACAGTGACATTCACTGTTCACTGTACAGTGACCTAAATGTCACTGTTATGTACAGAGACATTCACTGTTCACTGTACAGTGACTGTCACTGTACAGTGACCTAAATGTCACTGTTATGTACAGTGACATTCACTGTTCACTGTACAGTGACTGTCACTGTACAGTGACCTAAATGTCACTGTTATGTACAGTGACATTCACTGTTCACTGTACAGTGACTGTCACTGTAGAGTGACCTAAATGTCACTGTTATGTACAGTGACATTCACTGTTCACTGTACAGTGACTGTCACTGTACAGTGACCTAAATGTCACTGTTATGTACAGTGACATTCACTGTTCACTGTACAGTGACCTAAATGTCACTGTTATGTACAGAGACATTCACTGTTCACTGTACAGTGACTGTCACTGTACAGTGACCTAAATGTCACTGTTATGTACAGTGACATTCACTGTTCACTGTACAGTGACCTAAATGTCACTGTTATGTAAAGTGACATTCACTGTTCACTGTACGGTGACTGTCACTGTACAGTGACCTAAATGTCACTGTTATGTACAGTGACATTCACTGTTCACTGTACAGTGACTGTCACTGTACAGTGACCTAAATGTCACTGTAAATGACCTTATATTTTCAAACTTTTTAAATAGTTGCCAAAAACCATTTTCTGAGCTGCATTTAAAGAGAGAATCAGGAGGAGGGCAATGTATGCTCAACCACACTTCGATCCTCCTCATCTACATTATCCTGCTGATCCTCTGTTTGAGGACAGCTTAGCCCAAGGTTTTTGACAATTACCTTGGACGCTTGAAAATGTCACACAAGACCTTCTGACAGAACAGCGACGATAAATTTAAATATATTCGTATAATTTTTCTTCTTCTTTTCGTATCAGAAAAAAGGGGTTAAAGCGGAATCATTACAGTTACTATTAAGATTAAATTTTTAAATATGTCAAGGAAACGGACAAGGTCTGGTCCTTGATTTTAGACATTATGGGGTAAATAATAAACTTACTATTACTACCTTTTTATTATCTTACCATTTCTTTCGTTGAATTGAATGATTGGGGGTAAAGTATTGCGGGTCTGCATGCAAAATTTGTTAGTTACACTTATTCTGCATATTACGAAGTAATAATTTTTTCCTAACTTCACACTGTCCAAATACTTTACTTGGTGTAAAGTATTTACCAAATGCTTAGGTGTTGAATTAAATCTAATCGTTTACAGGCATGATGAGAAGGTGTTAAGTCAGTATCATGAATAAATAATTTGTTTTATCTTTGGAAGTATTTTTAAATATCCAAAATGGATTCTTTTATACCCTTTTAATCGTTCATATTTTGTTTTAGTCTTTCCCAATTTCATAGTTCGCTAGTCCAAACATCCAAATCCAAAAAATAGTTCGTTAGTTCGACTATAGTTAACAGAATTAATAGTTAACTATTAATTAATTAAAAACAATAGTTAACTAAAAAAAAATCCATAACTTTTATAGTAGAAAGAGAGAAAAATGAGGTAATGCAGATAAAATACAGAAATGATAAAAAAACGAACGAGTTATCATTTCTATGACGAGATTGTTGTTTAATAAAATAATATATGGCGCTTACATATACTGACTGAATAAAGAATCAAATAAACGGGAATACAATCAAATAAACGAAATAGTACGAACTCAAATAAAATGCCAGTACGAACTGGCATTTTTAAAGCAACAAACTGGCAAATTTTTAACATTTTTTTTGTAGTAATCTAAAACAGACTCAAATTGTACAACTCATGTCTTAATATAATATTTAAAGACACTGCCCGAATACATTAGTGGAGAAGGGGGTAGGGCAGTGGTGAGAAAACTGTTCAACCAGTTTACTAAGAAGAAACATACTCAAACTAAGCGAACGGTTTTTGGCAATTACCTCGGACGTGTGAAAATGTCACACGTCCTTCTGACAGAACAGCGACGATAAATTTAAATACAATTGTATATTTTTTCTTCTTCTCTTCGGATCATGGAAAAAATTTCTTCCCAAAAACATTAGAGGAGGAGGGGACAGGGCGGTGGTGAGCATACAACTCGACCAGTTTACTTAGAGCAAACTATTCGACCAGTTTAGCAAACTGGTCGATGTTCTCTACACAATGAGATGTATCTCCACATAGGTTTTAGGTTTTTAGGATTTTTTTTAAATACTGCTCTTCACCTTGTCGGATGATACCCGATGTCAATTTGACTTGATCCATAAAAGGACAAATAGAGACAACAATTGAAATCAATATTCACATCCGGTTTTGATTTTAGTTTGCCAGCCATGTGGCAAAACAACTCCAAAATCAGATGATTTTCGTTTATGGATTTTATTATGGAAAATTTTCTCAATGAATTTTAAACAGATTATACCCGACTGGTTTGCGAAAAAAGCGGTTGATGACTTCCTAAAAACTAGCAATCTCTATAGATAGAATAGAGATGGCAGCATAGTTATTTTACACTCAACACGCGTTAGTTAGGCTTTGAACCTTTTCTTCGGGTTTTGCCTAATATAGGCACCAAGGGGTCAAACGAATCTACCACTACCGAAAAAAATCTTCTGACTAGGATACGAGGTTTAAACAGAGTTACTATTTAAACAGAGGTTTAAACAGAGTCACCTCACTATTTTGAGCACCATGATAACAGTAGCAGATCCACAGCGGTAAATCAGTTTGGTAAAATTTCACATAATCAACCAATTCTTATATTCAGATCCTTGGCAATATCTAGTTGAATAGAGCCCTATTTTTAAAAAATACAGTTTTGGAAAGCAAAGAATTCGAAAATCAAAATAAAAAGATGGATCTGCAATAAAGTTATGAATTTTAAGAACAATGGCCACCTGTCTACAGACCAACCTCACCCTCGTTACAACAATACAAGTGGATCATAGTATTAATAAACAAAACCTCAGTTTGGTACCTCCTCAGAGGCTACGCTCCAGATTTGCCCCCCTAGTTACGCCACTTTTTAAAAGGTACAAGATTCTTATGTCAAAGCTTTTTTTAAATTAGTGAATTATTTATGAGCCTAGAAATTCGTCTTCCTTATGTCGTCGGCTTTCGGCGAGAAACGAGTAGTTTTCTCGAATGGTTCCATGTTCAAATTTTTGGTACTGCTCTTCATAGGGTGCTAGATAGATCCTCTGGCTGTTTTAATTTAATTAAAATTTGTAATAAAGTTGACCGTGGCCAATTTTGCTGACGATTTGACTGTGTTCAACCTTTGAAAATCCTGTTGCCCAGGGGCGTCCTGGGTTTTTAAAAATATCTTGTTTCTTCTTTGCAAAAAAAGAAACTGATTAAAAAAATACTAAAATATAACGCTCGTAGTAAAAATACTACGCTCCAGATTTGCCCCCCTTGTTACGCCACTTTTTAGAAGTTACAAGTTTCTTGTGTCAAAGCTTTTTTAAATAAGTAAATTAGCGAATTATTTATGAGTCTAGCAATTCGTCCTCCTTATGTCGTCTGCTTTCGGCGAGAAACGAGTAGTTCCATGTTCAAATTTTTGGTGCTGCTCTTCATAGGGCGCTAGATAGATCCTCTGGCTGTTTTAATTTAATTAAAATTTGTAAAAAAGTTGACCGTGGCCAATTTTGCTGACGATTTGACTGTGTTCAACCTTTGAAAATCCTGTTGCCCAGGGGCGTCCTGGGTTTTTAAAAATATCTTGTTTCTTCTTTGCAAAAAAAAGAAACTGACTAAAAAAATACTTATCTGACTAAATACTTATAAGGAAGCTTAAAAATATTAAGCTTCCTTAGGATACCGAAAAACCACCTTTTGGCCTCCCCCCCTCATACCATGAATGTTTGATTTAGAACCATATAACATAAAAAGAGGGACAAAATATCAGAAGAGGTGACATCAACATATACTCATTTCCATATATCAGAGACAACGCTATAGCATTGCCACATTAAAGGCCATGAGGCTCCAATGTTTTATTATTATTATTAATTTTTCCCAGAGGCACTTCATATGGAAGGGGCTGTTTATAAACTTTGGAAGGAACTCATTCGGGAAATTAGAAGTACTAATGCCCTTTTTAGGAGTCAAAAGTGATCGGGGGGGGGCAACTAGCACCTCCATGCCCTTTTTCCTCAGAATGTATCTCGTAAAAATTTTGAGATAGCAATTTTGTTAAAAATAGTTCAAATGACAGATAACAAAAATTACGGGGTTGACACAGCCCCCCAGAGCCCGGGGCAGATGTTGTGAGGTATGCCCCGGAGGCATATAAGGTTTTTATAGAAGGGGTGGTCGTATAAGCTTCAGAGGGGACTAATTTGATTGGAAATTGGAAGTTCTTGTTTCTTTCTTAAGAGTTAAAAGTGATCAGAGGGAATATATTGCTCCCCACCCACTCTTTTCCCAAAATCCGATCAAAATTTTGAGATGGTTATTTAAGATAGTCATAGTCTAAGGATCAGATAACAAAAACTTCAAGGTCAAAATATTCCCCCTCCCTCCTTCAGAGGCCAGGGGAAGGGCTGTAACTTATGCCCCGGAGAATATAAGGTTCTTATGGAAGAAATGGCCGTAAAAGCTTCGGAGGGGACTCAAATGATTAGAAATTGAAAATTCTAATTCCCTTTTTTTAAGAGTCGAAAGTGATTAGATGGCAACTAGCCACCGCCCTCACGTCCTTTTTTCCAAATGCATGTGATACAAAATTTCGGATAACCATTTTGTTAAAAATAGTTCAAAGAGCAAATATCAAAAACTCCGTAGTCAACCCCCCCCCCCAGAGCCCGGGGGCTACTGTTACAAGTTATGCCTTGGGGACATACATGGTTCTTATTGTAAGGGATGGTCATTTACAATTAAGAGGGAGCTCATTTGATTGAAAATTGAAAGTTCTCGTTGACTTTTTAAGACTCAAAAGAGATCGGAGGGCCACCAGCCCCCCCTCCCCTCCACGCATTTCTTCCGCAAACACATCAAATAAAAGTTTTGAGCCATTTTGTTAAAAGTGGTTTAAATATCAGATAACAAAAACTCCGTGGTTGACACATCCTCCCAGAGACAGGGGCAAGTGTTGCAAGTTATGCCCTGGAGGCATATAAGGTTTCTATGGAAGGGACGGTCCTATGAACTTCAGAGGGGCTCATTTGATTGAAAATTGAACAATCTATGTCTTTTGAAGTGTCAAAACTGATGGGAGGGCACCTCCCCTCACCACCCACTCTCTTTTCCCCAAATACATCCGATCAAAATTTTTATAAAGCCATTTTGTTCGAACTAGTTTAAGGATTAAATAAAAACAAAACAAAAAAACTTCGGGGTCAACATAACCCCCAAAGCCCGGGAGAAGGGTTGTAACTTATGTAAAAGATGATCGTATAAGCTTTGGAGTGGACTCAAAAGGATTAGAAATTGAAAATTACAATTCCCCTTTTAAGAGTCAAAAGTAATCAGATGGCAACTTGCCCCCCCCCCCCCTTTAAGCTCTTTTTTCCCGAAATGCATCTGATGAAAATTTCGTGATAGACGTTTTGTTCAAAATAGACCAAAGATCATATAACAAAACTCCAGGGTATACGTGCCCCCCCCAGAACCTAGCGGCAAGTGTTTTAAATTATGCCCCAAGGGCAAATAAGAATTTTATTGGAACAGGTGGTCGTATAAACTTCGGAAGGGGTTCATTAAACTGGAAATTGAAAGTTCTATTTTCTCTTTTTAAGAGTCAAAAGAGACCAGAGGGCAACTGCCCCTCCACCCTCATTTCCCAAAATCTATCCGATCGAATTTTTCGACAAAAAACGACAAAAAGAGAAAACGTTTTTAAAATTAGCCTAAAAATTTCTAGACTGAGTTATACACCTCCGACGATTGACTCTCATACCTTCATTTTTTTTTTTTTTTTTTTAATATAGAGAAATTCTTTGGTCATACTTTTCCTTCAACATCTAGTTTGTTTTTTTTGAAGAGACATTGAAAAAAAGTATTGACTATTTAGACGTTGATTATTATTCGCTCTTATGTGCTAATTAAAAAAAAAAAAAAACAAGTTTTTTTTAACTGCAAGTAAGGAGCGACATTAAAACTTTTAATGTCCGTTAATTATTCCGTATATGAAAGGGGTTTTCCCCTCTTCAACCTCTCGCTCTTTACTCTAAAGTTTGAGTCTTTCTCATAACTCTACTTTTTAAAACAATAAAAAACAATAAACTCCTTACTACAGTTCGTTACCCCGAGCTGTTTGATATATCTCCAGGTTTTAGCATCATAATCTCACGCAGTTGGGACCTCCTGTACGTCCTTTATTCAATCACTGAACGTTTTGTGATCGCTTAGAAACTCAATCTTTGTGCAAATACAAAGCATCCACTAGGATACGTTACAATATCAAGTGATATTTTGGCCTCAGATACGGATTACTCAGGGAAGCCAGAGCTGAATATAGGAGACCAGAGAAATATAGAAGATTATAGTTTTCGCATTTAGTCAAGATGGTTTCTTTCACTTGTGATGGCTGTTGAAAGTATGACACAGAGAAGCCAAATGTGCCAGAACATAGATATTTTTATCAGGGATCAGACATGTTGATATGCATAGATTGTCATGAATATTTTTAGTAAGTAATAAACTTTTCATTGACCGCCCAAATACATTTTTGGAAATCCCAACCAATTTGGTGTATTTAAAGCGTATGCGCCTCCCCCAAACTTTTTTAATTCTGAAAAATTATGCATTATTACTAACCTGCTATTTGTTTATGGTGTAATATCAGTAATTTTTGTTTGGAGAGAAAGGAATTAAGATCGAGATAAACCTCTTTCCATTGAAAGAAGTTGAAAAAAGTTACATAATTTAGATAATTGATAACTAAAAAGGAATAGAGATAAACCTCACCCATGAGAGGTTGGAAAAAGCTGCATAATTAAGATCTCTCGTAGCTAAAAAAGAATAGAGATAGACGTCTTTCCTGAAATAGGTTAATAAGAGGTACAAAAATCAAATCATTGGTAACGAAAAAAAAAGAGAAGTTGGAAAATGGCACATAATTCCGATCATTGCCAACTAAAAAGGAACAGAGACAGACCTCTTTCCCCTGAAAGAGATACATAATTCAAATCATCGGCAACTAAATAGAATCAGAGACAAACCTCTTTTCACTGAAAGAGGCACACAATTTGGATCCATGATAACCAAAAATGAATAGAGATAAACCTCTTTTCCATGAAAAGGGTTTGAAAGAGTTACATAATTCAGATCATCGGTACCTCAAAAAGAGTAGAGACGAATTTCCTTTCATGATAGAGGCTGAAAAGAGGTAAATAATTCAGATCATTGGTATCCCGAATAGAGTAGAGACAAATCTTTTTTCATGATAGAGGTTGAAAAGAGGTATAATTCAGATAATTGATAACTAAAAAGGAATAGAGATAAACCTCTCCTATGAAGGAGGTTGGAAAGAAGTTGGAAAGTTGTACGTAATTCAGATCATTAATAACAAAAAAGGAATAGATAAAAACTCTTTCCTATGAAAGAGGTACATAATTCAGATCATTGGCAACTAAAAAGGAACAGAACCAAACTTCTTTCCCCTGAATGACGTACATAATACACCATTATAGGTAACTAAATAGGAAGGGAGACGAACCTCTTTCCCATGGTATTTAAAGGCAGCCAGAGCACCAAATCCTTCTTTGAATGTTATACAGACTTTTCCCTCTTGGGTACGTCTCATCACAGCAATTTCTCCACACATATTCATTTCAGTTTTGAAAGTATTTATAAATCCATCATCAGCTACTGAAGGGCCCATCTCTGGAATCACCTAAAAAAGGATTGTGAAATCAACAAGGTGCTTAGAATTTAAACGGCATGGATTCATAAACATTGAACAAAACCATGTATGGACCACACGGTCCATACAGAAAATTGAAAGTACCAACCAAAAGAAATTGAAATGGAATACAGAAAAGTGGAAGAACATAATGTTCTCCCATTAACCCACTTCAAAGACATTAATTCAAGAACATTAATAGGATATATAATTGATAGAACAAAATGGTATTAAATTATTAGTATTAGTATGTTTATTTTGATTGATATGTGTTAAGGAAGGAGTTGAGGGTTAAGTTAGGGGTAAGAGGATAGATGATGTTGCAGTTATGTTTATGAGGTTAATGTTAACTATTTTATATGCTTAAGTCCCTTCTGAGGTTAATGTTAACTATTTTTTTGTGGATTTGCTTGATTATCCGTCCTCCTTATAATACTTCGGTATTTGGAGAGGGTTTTATTTTAAATCCCTCCTGAGGTTAATGTGAACTATTTTTTTGTGAATTTGCTTAATTATCCGTCCTCCTTATAATACTTTGGTATTTGGAGAGGGTTTTATTTTAAATCCATTCTGAGGTTAATGTGAACTATTTTTTTGTGAATTTGCTTAATTATCCGTCCTCCTTATAATACTTCGGTATTTGGAGAGTTTTATTTTAAATCCATTCTGAGGTTAATGTGAACTATTTTTTTGTGGATTTGCTTGATTATCCGTCCTCCAAATAATACTTTTGGATTTGGAGAGGATGTGTTTATGGTAACTTTTTAGTTAATAATTAATATTAATAGTAAAAAAGAAAATCCAAAAGAGGGGCAGCCTGATTTCCCCTCGTCCAATGAAAAACCTAAATTTCCGTGAGCAAAAGGCTTGGATCGCTTCTGTTTCCAATCACTTGCAAAATTTACTACTCCTATTTCAGTTATAGTCATAACTTATTTTATCAACAGGCTAAAAACCCAGATTAGAACCTGATTTCATCGAGTATGTTCAGGTTGGTGTCTGTCAGAACCGCCCACAAGCGAAGAAGTGTAGTGGGCTAAAATTCAGTACCAATGGGCATCTGAATGTAATATTCATATAGTACAAAGAGAAAAATTTAATTGCCACAAGATATCGAACGCATTTAATATACAATAAGGAGGCTAAAGGTTTAATTCTAATTGAATAAATAAAATTGAAAAAGTAAAATTATTTTTATATTAAATAAAATTGAATAGGTAAAATTTGAATAGTGTAATATGTATTTTCATTTCAATGCTGTAATAACTGGAAAAGAGAATATTTGTAATATAATTCGCTTTCAATGAAGCTCCAATGACGCAGTAGGCTTTAGATTTTTTAAAGTTAGGAAAGGAGGCAGTAGCTAAATTATTGTTTGTAGGGAAACTAAATTTGTCGTGAACGGTTTTGGGAAGAAATAAGGTTAAGCTAAATATTTTATATATAATGATGTCAACAGCTGAAAAGCCCATCAGTTCAAAATTTGATTTTACCGTAATTTCATCTTTTATTTTCAATGTTGTAATAAGTACGTAAGAAAATGCTTGTAATAAAGGGCTGTTTACAGTAAAACCACAATGACGTAGAAGGTTTTGGACTTTTACAGTTAGGGGAGGAGGCAGAACCCATACTCCTCTTTGAATTGATTTTTGTTCGTTTCAATCTTGATTCGCATATGTAATTAAAGCTCTATTCGTTTTAAGGTATATTTATTCATTTATGTAAGTACGTATTGTATGTTTGTCTGCTATGTTTGTTTATTTAGTTTCTATTCGTTTTGGGTTTCATTTATGCTATAATAGTAAAATATTTATATACGAATTAAGTTTGATTTGCTGTACTCGTTTAATTTAAGCTGTACTCGTTCTATTTATTCATTTATATTAATACAATAAAAGAATAAAAACAAAACAAATACGAAACCAGAAGAATGGAACAACTAGAATAATGGAAGAAGAGATAAGAAAACAAGAAACAACATTTTTAAAAGGAAAACCAAAACAGTTGTCCCCCCCCCTTCTGCACAAAAAAAAACAAAACAAATGTATTTAAGCTACTACAACCAAATAGAGGTAATAAGAGTTCAGCCTAATACAGGTTAGGTTTTCATTACTTTTAGTTTTAATGACGAACAATTCGTTCAATATCTCTTCTCAACTTGATTAGTCGCAATCCCTTTTCCTTCTTGTTAGACGTTTCTGTTCTTTTCTGGTTTTTAATCGGTATCGAACATGCCTCGTTTGACACGGATTAAAAGAATTTAGCGTTCCTTTTTTTCTGCTCAAAGGTGCCCGGTGTTAACTCCCCTCGAAAATACTCCCCCCAGAAAATGACCCTCCACGGATCCCCCTTGAAAAATTCCAACCCAATGCAAAGGACTAGACCTTTCAATTTCTGATCTACTGAGCACACTCTGAAGTTTCTGCGACCTTGAGTCGGAGGTTGGATGAGGAAGGGACAGTCCTTCTCCTCAGCTGAATAAATCCTGCTCATTTTGGGGTTTAGTGTTATTATTTACTTTCATTATGACAGCATAGACCAGAAATATTCCTGGAAATCGTAAGTGAGCAGATATCAGTTTCAGAATTTTTGATGCGTTTTTTAAAGTTCCTTTTGTAACCCTCCACTAAAACCCCGTTGCTGGAAAACGCCTTTTTGCTGGGAAACTTTTCCACTGAGAAGGGGATGACCGGCATGATTTTAAAAACAATCAGAAATTAAAGTCCTTTTTAAATGAAAATACCCTAAGGAAGATTTTTCGTCTGATGTCATCTGGAAGAAATTTTCTGATTAGAATTTACAGCTAGTATGGAATTGTCTTGGGGGAGTTTTCCTAGAAAGTGGGGAGGGCATTTTTACATGAAAACAACTTTTCCACAGTTTTTTTTTTCGTGGGTGATAGAATCTTCATGGATGGGTGAGCCGGATTTATCGGGGTTATTAAAAAGCGATGATAAATTAAATTATAAAAAAAGTTTCTTCAACTGAAAGTAAAAAGCAACTTCAAAACTAAAACGGGCAGAAATTATTACATATATGAAAGGGGCTTCCCCCTCCTCAAGACCTTGCTCTTTATGCTAAAGTTTTGACTTTTTGTCCCAATTCCTTAAGAACGACTCCTTAAACCCAATGGCCGTCTTATGAGAATAATAAGCTATTTTAAATTTGCAATCACCTGTTATGAAAGAGTGTTGGTGGGTGTAGAGTGGAGAGAGGGAATGGTGCCTGAAACACTCGTGAGGGCATAACTCATAAACTTGTGTTTATGACTCATAAACACTCGTGAGGGCATAAACTTTCTGGCATAATCTGATTAACAATCAGAAATTAAAATTTTAAAAAATAAATTTTTTCAACTTAAAGCACAGAACAACATTGAAAAAGACAAAAATTAGTCAATATATGATTGAGGCTGCACCCTCCTAAATTTTTTACTCATTAAACCAGCGTCTCTATTGCTTTGACAAAGCTTTTATTCAAATTAAACTACCCTAATGTCTAAGAAGTCTTTCTTAAAGAATTGGAAAAAAAAAATCAAAGAAAGGGGTTTAAGAGTGGCAAGCCCCCTCAGATATTGAAAAATTTTGTTTATTCAAAGTTTAATGCAGGTCCTTACTTTTAGTTGAAACGCTTGTTTTTTTCTATTTAATTTCACAAAAGGGTTTCTGTATTGAAATAAACGACACATCATTAACACAGGATTCTGATTAATGGCCAATGCTTCTTAGCTTAGTCTGTTTTGGTGGGTGTTTTCAGGCAGAAAAATCTCTTCCTAGCTAATTTATCTACTATGGGTTACCTCCCGGTATTAGCATAATATTTGTAGGTATGGATATATAACGAGCAGGAGTTAATAGGCTTGGGACTGTCTGTGCAGGATTTTGACTCTTGTTGATAGAAGAGCATCGCCAAGTGCCGAAAACCATGTTGTGACAAATATGGGCCCAGGATTGCGCAAAACCTCCCTTCATACTGGAGGTCCCAGGGACTTCTTGCTGTCGAATTCTAAGCCGGCTTAAGCATTTCGATGTAGACTTGAGAAGATGTGTTGGTCCCCGCCCAGTATTGGTATCCGGGAACATTGCTTTTCCTGAGGCCAAAATAATTTCAATGATCTAAAGAATATGAAAGTTGGAACTTGAAATGTTTAAAAAAATAAATATCGTACCGACTCTAAATATCGTACCAGTTTGAACGAAATATCGTTCAAACTGGACTTACTAGGAGTTTCAGAAACTCATATCCCAGGGATAGGAAGCATGACATTAGGCGATATAGAATTGGTATACTTAGGAAGGAAGGATGAGGTACATAGAGAGGGAGTAGGCCTCACAAGCTGCTAAGTTTAGTTTAGGCTGGGAAGGTACGAATAATATGAATACTAATCGGTCATTTTATGACTAAAAAGTTCAGGGTGTCAGTTATATAAGTATATGCTCCTGTAGAGCCTGTATGTCGGAACTAGTGGTTCTGATGAATTTTACTTACAGTTAAAGAAGCAAATATACAGGGTCTCAGGTAGAAATATGGTGTTTTTATTAGATTTTAATGCCCAGGTCGGTAGAAATAGGGATAGATGGTATCCTAGCCTAGGTAAATTTGGTGCAGGAAAAGAAAACAGCAATGGCTACAGAATGTTGCAATTTTGTAGGTATAACAATCTAGTTATAACCAACACGGTGTTTGGTTATAAGATAACCAAACACCAACATCAGTTAACATGATATTCGCGTGATGGTAAGACAGCAAACTTTATTGATTGTGTTACTATAAACCGAATATTGGCAGGATCAATATCAGATACTAAGGCATATAGGAGTGCTGTTATTGATGTTAAGAGTAAAGATTACCATTTGGTAGTGCCTAGGGTTAATTTAAAGTTGAAATTTCGAAAGAGTAACTACTTCCCGGGAAGTTAAGATGAAAGTAGCAGTAGTGGTAGTAGAACAATTTTATTAGAAATAAACATTTCTTAATCAATAGCACAACATAAGGGAAGCTTGCGAGGCTGTGCTAAATTCAAAGAAAATAAAGAGACAATATGGAGAATAAGAAAATATGGCAACCTGTAGTAGATTACAGGATGAGAATTGGAGAGACAATTTTTCAGAAGCAGTTGAATATTAAACTGGAGAGTTTAAAATTTGACAATGTGGAAGATAGAATTGGAAGGAGGAAGGTGGAAGATGGAATTATTTCAGGAAAACAATTTGTGAAGTTCCTGATGGTGTCTTACGGAAGAAAGTTAAGAATACAGCTAGGGATATTAGTGAAAAAGCTTTATGTTTAATAGTGAGGAGAAGGGGCTTGCTCTGAGTGATAGATCATCTGAAAACAAAAGACATGTAAAGAAAGTGGAAAAAACATTAAAATATGAACTAAGGAGGTGTGAAGTGGAGCAAATGGATAAAATTGCCATGGATCTAGAAGATGTAGCTATACGGCATATTAGTAAAATATTGTACTGGCGCGCTAATAAATTGAGAGAGAGTAGTCAATCTAGACATGTCCCAGTTAAAGATAAGAAAGGGGCCACAATTAGTGATAAGGAAAGAGTTAAAGAGATATGGGCAGAACATTTTGAGAATGTGCTAAACCAAGATAGAGTTGCAGGAAAAGATATAGAAGAAAACGATAAAATTTGTGATACCTTGGATGTGAAGGAAGATTTGTTTTGTGAGGAAGAATTAGCAATAGTACTAAAAGGATTTTAAAATAATAAGGCTCCAGTTGCTGATAGTGTGGCAAATGTGTTTCTTAAATATGGCGGCTCTGAGGTTAGAAATAAACTATTTCAGATTATAAATATGATTTTGAAAAGGGGGAAATACCTAGCGATTTCTGGAAAACCTTAATTAAACCACTGTATAAGAAAGGTGATAAGAGTGACGGTGATAATTATCGAGGCATTATTCTGGTCTCTCGAGGTAGCAAATTACTTAGCAATATGATACTTTTTAGACTGAGATGTGCTGTAGACAAAGTTTTAAGAGAGGAACAGCGTGGTATTCGAAAAAGTAGAGGATGTGTCGACCAAATTTTCACACTTAGGTTAATAATTGAGAAGTGCCTGAGATATCAAACACCTTTATTTTTCAGTTTTATAGATTATGAGCAAGCGTTCGATTCTGTTGATAGAAGAGCTTTAGCAAAGGTTTTATCCTTGTATGGTATCCCCCTTTATATGGATCATTTTGATGGATTTGTCTTAAGAAGCACAGGAAAGACAATGGGAAACCATGGAATCCAATGTGGAGGAAAAAATCTCCTGGACTTAGATTATGCTCATGATTTAAGCATTCTAGATCAAAATGTGAGCTAAATAAATGAATTTTTAAAGGTTTTACGAGTTCAGGGTGTTAGAATAGGTTTGAAAATAAATGTTAAGAAGACTAAGTCACTAAGGCTAGGAATAAGTGAAGATGAAAAAGTGACGTTGGGTAACGAAAAGATTGATAGGTTGGACAGCTTGACTTACCTTGGTAGCATTATTAGTAAAGACGTTGGGAGGAGTGAAGATGTTAAAAGTAGAATAGATAAGGATCAGAGTGTTTTTTTTCACAGTTAAAAAAGTTTGGAAGAATAAGAAGATAAGTCTGCAAACCAAGATTAGAATATTGGAAGCTACAGCGATGACAATGGTCAAATATGGCTCTCAAGCATGGCTGCTTTGAAAGGGTAAGGGTAAAGATCCTCCAGAGCCATTGCTGGCGCATAGGGCGTCGAATCGACGTTCCAGTTGCTGCTTTGAAAAGCGGATGAATATTTGCTAGATGCTTTCCAGAGGAATTGCCTACTGTTCTGGGTACCCGACTGACTGGTCGTATTTCTAACAGTAGGCTGTACGAAAAGTGTGGTTCAATCCCGCTTTCTAGGGCTATAATGAGAGAAAGGTTGAGATGGCTAGGACACGTTCTGTGTATGAAGCATGATACGGATGAAAGAAGAATAAAGGAAGACGATTTTATCACCTTTATTCAGCATATTTTTAAAGAATTCAAGAAAGTTAATGAACCGTGTAAGTCAATGGACGGAAACTTGCTGTGACCCCGAAAGTGATTATTTTATTCAGTTTAAATATATTGTGTTTTAATTTTAATACTTTATTTTCTCTACTGATGATGATGACTGACTCTATTATCGAAATATCTAGAGCTTTTGTATATGTTTTTAACAAATTTATATAAGGACATTGATTGGTAGTTTTCTTCTAGTAAAAATTATCTTCGTCTGTCGGAACCTTGTCTAACACTACAAAAAATCAATGGAAACGATCTAGGATATAATCAAAATTTAAAAACATAAGCGAACCCCGGGCTGGAGAGTCGGGGCGGTATTAAATCGTTAGCATAATAATAGTCAAGTGATAGTCGGTAAACATCATAGTCTTAGTAGAGTGGTAGTCATAGTCAAGTGATACTCAAAACAATAGTAAAGTAATCGAATCACAAACCGACCTACTAACCGTATCTCAAACAGTAGACTGTACGAAAAATGTAGTTCAATCCCGTTTTCTAGGGCTATAATGAGAGAAAGATTGTGATGGCTAAGACATGTTCTGCGGATGAAGGATGACAGATTGCCAAAGATTGTCCTTGTCGGCCAACCATCGAGGGCCAAGGGAAAAGCAGGTTGTCCCTGACTGGGGTTGGATGATGTCATAAGGAAAGATTAAGGGAAACCAGAACTTCCTGGGAGATTGTAGAGGGGGCTTCGGATAGATTGGGACAGAGAAGGAGCCTGCGTAGCTGTGTTTGCCTCAGGCAACTTGGTGCTGTAGTGAGTTGTTAGTAGTAGTAGTATATATTTCGGTTTCTATTGAGCCGAGCGACGATTATAGAAGTTGACTTAAAAACAATGAAGTTTCACGTTTTTAGACTATAAATAGTCTAACATGGAATAGGGGCCTGAAACTACCATCTATTCTAAGCATAAAAAGTCAAATCTTGCTAGGGCAATAGCAACGGAGTCCATCCTAGGATCGACTAGTGCACATTTAGGCACCTATTTATGATTTATACCGATGTATTCAAAAGGAAGAGGTAAGGCGAAAAAGGACAATGAGCGAATAATATTGGTCAAGTACATACCATAAAAGAAAAGGACTAGGCAAGGCCGTATCCAGGGCGAGGGAAGTTTTAAGGGTTTAAATCCCTTGAAATTTATTTCCGACTCGTAAAAACGTAACAAAAATGCATATAAACCAATTTTTGATGCGTTTCTCTCCCCCCCTAAACAAAATCCTGAATATGCCCTTGGGACTAGGACACTAGGTTTCGAAAATGAATTTCAAATGTTTATAAAATTTATCACGAAAAATTACGAAACTTGTTACTACGGGTTAGACTTGAGTATAACCTCTATAAAATAGGAACATATAAGCACAAAAAGACAAGGAGTTTGGGATTTCTATAGACGCACACTTTGGGGGGAGATACAGGCAGAGTAAGTGCATAATTCTGCCTTAGTTTTTGTGTCAAAGAAAAGATTAAAATTTTGGATTCGATATTTTTCTTAGTTTTTTTTTTTTAGCTAAAACCATGCAACAAATGAATTATATTTCAAACTTTCCAGATTTTTTAGCCTGGCATTAGGAAATTTTTACTATTTAGCTATTAAGCCTAATACTAGGAAATACGATCTGAACGCGCCGTCGATGCATACACGCGTTTTGAGTTATAGTAAGTTAAATTACTTACTTGAATTTCGACGGTACCATCTTGGGGGCCCACTCTTCTTATAACATCCGAGATAACATCCTCTCTAGCGTCTTCATCAACTCGAAGAGCGTCGACATCGAATGTTGCAATGACAGGACGGTGATCACTCTGTTTTAATTCAGCTCTTCCGTAAAACACTACCTTGCATGGGGACCAATCAGGGCCTGTTTCATTAATTTTTAATGAAAAATTTATTAGGCAAATAAATAATGGGTCATTTTATTAGGTAAGTTGAAAAAGTACTATGGAGTTCTTTCCAGAGTTGAAGGCCAATTTGAAAAAAAAAAAAAAAAAAAAAAACACTTGGTCGGCTCCCCATGTCTATTTTCTGGTGCCATTATGGACGTTTTTATCACGTCAAAACGTCAACAAATTCGGTCGGTCTTAGTCAAATTTCGTATTTTCTTCGTGTTCCTATTTGGTCTCGTAACAGTTACATCTCCAAACGTTACGGAGTTTTTGAGATATGTGATAAGATGAATGTTTTAGAAGGCAGATTCAGACAGCGATGTGAATCAGCCGTAGTTTTTTCGTTGGGTTTTATTAATGGTTTGTGAGTCATAGTTAGTGCATTGTTTAGTGCTTTCGATGATAAGTGTTTTTATTACGTATATTTCTTTTCCCGTACTCCTCTTTTTTTTGGTATGTATAGAGGGTTCAGGTAAATTATTATTATTATTAATGGGATTAACGTACTTCTTCCGTTTATAGTCAGTTTAAAGAAAATCGAACTAAAAATTTCCGAAGACATAATTGTATGACAAAAAAAAAGAAGAAAAGAAGTGACATTTAATGATAGTTCTTCTTATATGAACGATAGAACTTTTGCCACTGGAAATACAAATTAAGCGACAAGGAATTTAAAATTAGAGTACAGTTGCAATCATGTTTACCAGAGTTGAGGTGCAACATTCCAAAAAGAACTGTAGTATGTTTTTTTTTTTTTTTTTTTTTTTTTTTTTTTTTTTTTTTTTTTTTTTTTTTTAGATTTGCATGCTTTATTTCAATAAACATGAGATATTCAGTACCTGACTTTGCGGTAAGGTACCTCCTAAAATAGATAAGGAAATAGGTGTAAGTAAAAAAAAAAAAAATCTACTTGCTCTTTTAACGGATTAAATAAAAAAACAACAAGTTTTTCAACTGCAAGTAAGGAGCGACATTAAAACTTAAAACAGACAGAAATTATTCCGTACACGAAAGGGGTTGTCCCCTCCTCAACTCCTGGCTGTTTATGTTAAAGTTTGACTCTTTTTGACAACTCTACTTTTTAAAACAACAAAAAGCTTTAGCGTAAAGAGTGAGGCGTTGAAGGGGGGGCAACCTCTTAGATTTTCCAAATTAACACCCCTCTCCAGCTCCGCCAAAGAGAATGGATCCGTTCCAATTATGTCAATCACGTATCTAGAGCTTGAGCTTTTTCTTCCCATCAAGTTTCATCCCGATCTCTCCACTCTAAGCGTTTTCCGTGATTTCTGTTTCCCTCCTCATACCCCCTATGTCCCCGGATCCAATTCGAGTCGAAAATGGAGCATCTGAGACATAATATCCTTCTATATATCAAATTTAATTAAGATCTGGTCACCCGTTCGTAAGTTAAAAATACCTCATTTTTCCAAATTAATCCCCCCCCCCAACTCCACCAAAAAGAGCATCTTAGACTTGTTTCTATTCTTCCCATTCAGTTTCATCCTGATCTCTCCGCTTTAAGTATTTTCTAAGATTTCCGGTTCCCCCACCAAACTGCCCCCCCCCCCAATGACGCTGGATCCGCTTGAGATTTAAAATAAAAGATCTGAGTTACGAGGTCTTTCTAATTATGAAGTTTCGTGAATATCCGATCACTCCTTCGTAAGTTAGAAAAACGTCATTTTTTCTAATTTTTCAGAATTAATCCCCCCCCCCCAATTGAGCGTATCCGTTCCAAGTATGTCAATCACGTATCTAAGACCTCTGATTATTTTCCTCACCAAGTTTTTCATCCCGATCCCTCCCCTCTAAGCGTTTTCCATGATTTTAGGTCCCCCCCCCCAAACTCCCCCCAATGTCACCAGATCCGGTCGGTGTTTAAAATAAGAGCTTTGAGACACGATATCCTTCTAAATATAAAGTTTCATTGAGATCCGATCACCCGTTCGTAAGTTAAAAATATCTCATTTTTTCTAATTTTCAGAATTAACCCCCCCCCCCCCAAATACGCCAAAGAGAGCGGATCCGTCCCAGTTATGTCAATCATGTATCTAGGACTTGTGCTTATTTTTCCCACCAAATTTCATTCCGATCCCTCCACTCTAAGTCTTTTATTTTAAAGTAAAATTTAAGTCGAAATATTTTGGCCTCAGGAAAGGCAATGGTCCCAGGTAAAAGGGCAGGATGGGGGCCAACACATCTCAAGTCTACACCGAATCGCTTAAGTCGGCTTAGAACCGGACAGCAAGAAGTCCCCGGGACCTCCAGTAAAATAGAGGCTTTGTGCAATCCTGGGCCCATCTTGCTCACAACATGGTGTTCAGTACTTGGAGATGCTCTTCTATCAACAAGAGTCAAAATCCTGCACAGACAGTCTAAAGCTTATTACCTCCTACTCATTATATATTCATACCTACTAATATTGTGCTACTACGGAGAGGCAGCCCATAGTATATAAATTAGTTAGGAAGAGGTTTTTCAGCCCGAAAACACCGACCAAAACAGACCAAACCCAGAAGAAATATTCAATAATCAAAGTCCTGTGCGAACGCTGTGTCGTTTACTAGGCTATAACTTCCTCGAGGGAGTGCCACTCCTCAAGTGGGAATACAGTTGGCCGCAAGATCCCCAGACTTGCAGGTACCCCGAAAGGGTCGAGACAGCTCTTTGCAGAGGCCAGTTTCCATGGGTCTGGATCTTACACCCTGTCGCAGTTGTCCCCCTATAGAGGATCCTCCAACTATGGTGTTCTGCATCACCATGCAATTTGGTCCATTACTGGGAAAAAAGATTACCTACTACGGGAGAATTAAACTTTGAATTGAATTTAAAAGTACATAAATTACTCCCTTAAACATAATATTCCATTAAATAGGGAAAATCAATCGGCTTGGAATCACTTTGCAGCCTTTTATTTATGCTCGAACTTGACATGATTATTTTCTGTACTTAATTTCTTATTTTGCATTCAAAATCATAGACTAAATCACCTCTTGCTTTACAATAGCCTGATTACCAACCAGTTGCTATCGAATGGTAAAATCGACGAGGAGTCACCCGTTGTTTCGTGTGGCTAAACGACAGCATATACTAAACTTTATCAAGAAAACCGGAGATATTCTGTCAGTATTATAATCTATTTTCATTAACCTATCATTCTATTTATTTTATTCATCTTTCAACGTACCTTAGAAATTGATATGGTAAAACCGTTGCGTTTACCGACGTAAAACGAAATTCTAACAGGTCGAGGTTTCAGTGGTTGTCGCTTAAGTTGGTCACAGATTTCATCTTCTTAATTTATATTATTATCGTATGAACTGGTAAAGAAATATATGGCTTCTCCAAGGAAAACAGCTTGCAATTGTAGATAATATTTTGCAGCCTAGAATAGGGCCTAGAAGTCTAGAATAGCGCCTAGAGGTCTAGAATAAGGCCTATTAAGAAAGAGAGATGCTAGAGCAGAAAGAGACTAATTTTTCGATTGTCAATTATACGCTTATTTTCCATCGTTTGGTTCGTGTTTCTGACAATCCATCCCCAGACCCCCCTCTAATGGTCTCATATAGCCTTAGGCTATGTAGATAAAAATTTTAGCCTTAGGCTATGAAAACCGATTCAAAACAGATGAAAATGGCAAAAAAAAGAACAAACAAGGAAATGTGGTTCACTGATGCTTACTGCATATTATAAAGTGAGAATTCCATTTTTTTTGGTGAGTTTTTTTTTTATATAGAATAGGGCTAAATGAGACTATAAAAGGAGGGCTGGGAATGAATAGCCAAAAACACGAACCAAACCATGGAAACAAGCATAAAATTAGCAATATAAAAATGTTTCTAGCATGGTTCTGGCATTCTAGCATGTTTCTAGCATGAAGAATGGTTCTAGCATGACTCTTTTTGGAGAGGCCCAATTTTAGACCTTAATAGCATTAACTTTATTCTTTTCAGACATTGAATTTACACAATAATCCAGTAAAAACGTAGCACTTTGCGACAAAATTTTACTAGCTTAATTTGCTTTCTGAGTCACCAGAAATAAAACGGTGGGGGGGTTGAGGAGCCCCCCCCCATGTAATCTGTTTTCTTTTGAACCAATCTTGAGGAGGGGATTTGCGCTCTTTTATGTGCACAGATATGCACTAGATTATTGTAATAAAAGCTTTTTTAAGGCTTAATTTGATTCCCCCTCTTAAAACTACACTCTCCTCTTGCAAAAAAAGTTAAAGATTGATAAGAAACGATTCTAGGACAAAATTTACCAACCTATATCTCCAAACTTCCTTCGTCTTAATAAAACACGATCTGTCCACGCTGGAATTCGACACTTTTCACTTGTATCATAGTCATCAGAAAAAAGATCATATTTGTATGTCGGAGGGAAGTTGATTTCACCTTCTATGTAGTCTTGAAAGACCAGACCACGATTCTGATTAGCCTATAAAAAAGATCTTTAAAAAAATATGCCTATAAATCTTTTTACAATAAATATACCCTAAATCATCTCACTTTTCTTGAAATGACTATTTTAGCGAACCCTTACCCGATTTTTCTAACTTTTTTTTTCTGGGGCGGGGGGATTAGCTTGAGGTACTATATCAATAGTTCAAAAATACAAATCTCCCATATTTTGATGGGAAATAGGCACCATTTTTGTTAAGATTGTATTTTAAAAAGCGACCTTTTGAATATAACAGTTTTAACTTATCAAAAAAATTTCTATTTTTTTGGAGTTTCCCCAAATTTTGCTGTTCGAAAACTAGATTCTTCAAAAATTAACATCAACAAAAATTGTTGATTGATATTCAGTGCTAGATAAGGAAAAAAAAATATCACAAGCCCCGAAGAGCGGAATCCGAATTTTGGGATAAAAAAAAAACAAACAAAGCAGTATAACAATAGAACAAAACTTAAAATTAAATATACTTAAAACAGACCGAAGAATGCAAAGTTAACTTTAATAAAAATGAACAGATAATTCTTTTACCATTATTAAAACTATTGTTTTATTAAATAAAAAAACAAGTTTTTTTTTAAATGAAAGTAAGGAGCGACATTAAAACTTAAAACGAACAGAAATTACTCCGTATATGAAAGGGGCTTTTCCTTCTCAACGCCCCGCTCTTTACGCTAAAGTTTGACTCTTTCTCTTAACTCTACATTTTAAAACAGTAAAAACCTTTAGCGTAAAGAGCGGGGCGTTAGGAAGGAAAAACCCCTTTCATATACGGAGTAATTTCTGTTCGTTTTAAGTTTTAATGTCGCTCCTTACTTTCATTTAAAAAAACTTTTTTTTGTTTAATTTCTGAACGTTTTTGAATCAATGCATGTTTTGATTTTGGCTCTCCGCAGAGGAATAATTAAAACGAAATTTGTATATTTATTTTTTTGGCTAAATGGCTTTCTCATAATTTTGACCGAATGATTTTGAGAAAAAAAGAGCGGGGGAGGAAGCCTAGTTGCCCTCTGATTTTCGGTTAATTAAAAAGGCAACTAGAACTTTTAATTTTTTGGGAATCTTTTTATAAGTAAAAGATATACGTAACTTATAAATTAGCTTACGTAAAGAACTATTGTATTCTCATGTTTTTATTACATATATGAGCGGGTTCGCCCCCTCGTCAGTACCTCGCTCTTTACACTAAAGCTTAAATTTTGTCCCAATTCATTAAGAATGACCCCTGAATCACAAAAGCCGCAGAACAAATAGTTGAAATTACTAAAAATACTTTAGCGTAAAGAGCGAGGTATTAGGAGGAGGTGAGCCCCTCATATGGGTAATAATTTCTGTTCGTTTTAAGTTTTAATACTGCTGCTTACTTCCAGCTGAAAAAAAAACTTTTTGATATTTATTTTTTCATTGTTTTTTTTTTAAGTAATGCTAGTAAATCCTGCGCTCCCTTCATGGAAATTTTCTTCCCCCATGACAAATTCCTCGATGAAAAAGTTCCCCCAGCATATCCCCCTCTTCTCAACCCCAACCTCCAACCAAAAAATCCTCCTGAAAACGCCTGTACACTTCAGAATAACCATTACTATATGTAAGCACTGATCAAAGTTTTGAACTTGTAACCCCTCCCACAGGGACTGTGGGGGAGTAAGTTGTCCCCAAAGACATAGTTATGAAGTTTTTCAAATACGCTGAATAAAATGGCTATCTCAGAATTTTGATCCGTCGACTTTGGAAAAATAATTAGCGTGGGAGGGGGCCTAGGTGCCCTCCAATTTTTTTGGTCACTTAAAAAGGGCACTAGAACTTTTCATTTCCGTTATAATGAGCCCTCTCGCAGCATTCTAGGACAACTGGGTCGATACGATCACCACTGGGAAAAAAAAACAACAAAAAAAACAAACAAATAAACACGCATCCGTGATCTGCCTTCTGGCAAAAAATTTAAAATTCCACATTTTTGTAGATAGGAGCTTGAAACTTCTACAGTAGGGTTCTCTGATACGCTGAATCTGATGGTGTGATTTTCGTTAAGATTCTATGACTTTTAGGAGGTTTCCCCTCCTATTTTCTAAAATAACGAAAATTTTCTCAGGCTCGTAACTTTTGATGGGTAAGACTAAACTTGATGAAACTTATATAAATAAAATCAGCATTAAAATGCGATTCTTTTGATGTAGCTATTGGTACCAAAATACCATTTTTTAGAGTTTCGGTTACTATTGAGCCGGGTCGCTCCTTACTACAGTTCGTTACCACGAACTGTTTGATCAAATTCACCAATAAAAAAAAAGCTTACACCACGTCAAAAGATTAAAAACAAATAAAACTTACACGTTTAAGCAATCGTCAAGTCATCGTCATCGTCAAATTTCAATTTATTGTCAAGAAATTCCTTAGCAAGGAATTGTCAAGAAATTCCGCAGTTTAATGAAAACTGCGGAAACGAGGGGACCTAGGACGCGTTAATATTCGATCATTAACGAACATTAACTTTCATGGAGATTCCGGGGAACCCAGTTTTTTTTGAGATAATTGAAACACTTCCCACATTGCATGTGTTTATGACAAGGATTTTTCAACAGAGTGGTTGTGACAATTTTTAAAGCTTTAAACAGAACACAGTGTTACTTTTAGATAGGAGCAGATAAAGTAAAAACTGTTTTTTTGGATTATTGATTGTCACGGAGGACCAGTTGTTGGTGCAAATATGGTTGGATTGTTGGCCCAAGATACAGCGAATCAGTTTTAATGTAAAAAATTCAGTTTCCCAGGCATATTTGTGAGCAAGGAAAGAGGATGTATTGAATTTTGACAGAAAAAAAAACTATTTCGAGGTGCAAATATGATAGAAGTTTTACTGAAACATACTCCATTAAGGTCTTAAATTAGCTGTTTTATCCTTCAGACCAAAAATGAAGTGATATACCTCGCATTTTCCATTGGTTTACAAGAGAAAAAAGTTTCAAGATCTTTCTGCATGAACACAAACAACAGGTAGAAGAATTGGAAATTTTTTGTAAGACAGTGGAACTCCAACCCCAAATGAATATTCGAAATGAATATTAAGTTTCGAGAAAAACACAAATGAATATATGTACATAAAAAATTTCATTAAAATACGACCTTTAAAAATAAAAATATTTTTTAAACAGTTCTGGAGTCCTGATTGACTGCTGTCAACCAGGACTCTGAGAAAGAGTCCTGGTTGAACTTAATTGAAACGAGGATTCCAGGACTGTTTTAAAAAGATTTTTGCTAAGGATGGCCCTTGGATATAAGGTCGAAATATTCATTTATGGCTAGAGCTGCACTGTCTTACAATAGTGCTCCCAATCGTTCTATCTGTTGTTCGTGTTTTACAAGGTAGTGTGGTCTTCGTCGTTATTTGCTCTTTCTAGGGTATTTCTTTGATTCAAGATGTAAATGAAAATCGGCGAAAGATTGTAGGATGTGGTAGAATATCGGCTCCGTGATTTATATTTCAGTTATGTACGAGATGGAAGTGCTACAGGAGTACTGGTCCCAATCATCGCCAATCTTCATTAACTCCAATGAAGAAAATATGCCTCTGTAATTACGACCAAAACGATTGAGATCCAGTTGAATATCTTGAATCATCTTTCTCACATTCCAGCACAGGCTTAAAAAAATATCAGATGTTCCCTTTGGTTTTGAACACAACAATCCCGGATAGTTTAAATTTAGGTGAGACAAGGAAATTTTTGGGAAAATTTAGCGTGGCAAGGGGCCACTACTTTTGCCTTGTGTGTGGATGTGTGAATGAGGATTTCTTTCATTTTGTATCCGAGTGCGAGGAGCTGTCTGAGTTGCGGAATGAATGTTTTGGACGAACGTTTGGGAGTGAGTATTGGTTAATTTAGCGGATGGCTAAGAGGAATGCATATGCTATTAAACAGTTGTGTAAGTTTATTCGTTTGGGGATTAAACATAGGAAATTATGCTTGAGGGGATAGCTTGTTATGGTTTGAATTTTGAATTAAATTTTATTATGGTGATTGTTTGTTGGTTAAAATACTGGACTTTTTTTTTGAATTTCTATTTATAGAGTTGCATTTTGTTCCTCAAGCTTTGTTTGTAGGCTGCATTTTATGTTGCTTCGACTCGCAGGCGTTTTGCAATAAATTTTAACTACCTTACCCATTTTTTGTTGATAGAGAGAGAAATCTTTATTTAAAAGACAGAAAATTACAAATAAATACCCCAAAAAGGCCTCTGTGGCTTTCAGAAGATTAAACACTAACAGCAATTTAACATGTGGCCAAACGATCGGGGTCATACCCAGGCATTTAGTCTAAAACAGGAAGTTCTTCAATAAGGGAGCTGGGCAGTTTTTAATGTTGAACAATCAGCCTTGCGTGTTTTTTGTGTTGTAATAAATTTCTATTGAACATGGAGGCTTTCATTATCTTTTGTGGTGAGTGACAGAGATAAGTCTTCCATACATCTAGATCACTAGTTCCCAACCAATTTTGGGCCATGCCCCACCTAGGCGTTTCTAAAATTGTGATGCCCCCCTCATGATATTTGAATTTTGTTATTCAAAACTTTGCGTGTATTCACCTGAAGGAAGTTTAAAAGCCCATTAACTTGGTGGGTTTTTTTTTGTCGTCTCCTAGGCATATTTTATACTAATGTAAATTATTGTTTGTATGTCAACACATTTTTTATACAATGCGTAACGTCAATGCAATACTATCCTGTCCCTTATTTGCTCTTACCTTAAGAGCCTTCTATCTTATCTTAAATGCGTATAAATGTGATGTCATTCACATGATTTTTTTATTATTTCAAAATCAAGGGTATAAAGTATAGTCAGCAAAAGGGTGGACGCCCTGTCCATGATCTACAAAAATATTGCCATGCCCCACCGGTGGGGCCTCCGCCCCATGTTTGGAACCCCTATTCTAGACGGTAAGAAACTGAATTCAAAAAGTATTAATTTATTTAGCAATTTTCCAAAAACTCGTTAAGCTTTTGACATTTTCTTTGTTCACCAATTTTTTTACATTACTTTTTATACTTTGAAGTTGCATACCTTAAGCTGATCGAATTCCAACATGCTGGGCCAATCCCCTTCAAAAATAGTTTCTTTCACTGTGTCTCTCTCCATGTCAATTCGGTAGTTGAAGTCCCCACACCATATCACATAATCATGAGAATGCAAGCTTCGTGCCTAGAAATATAAAAGTTTCAAATACTGCCAGTGTTTTTATCCTCGTTTGCCTCAAAAATTTCAACAAATTTACGTGTTGAATCGTGCACAAGGGGAATGGGTAGGTGGGGGGTGGAGACGGAATGGAGGACATTTCGGTCCCAGATCGTAAGATTTTTATGATGTAGGTTATATATCTTTGATACTCTTAACATAGTTCCCCTGTTCGTTTTTTTTTTTTTTTTTTTTTTTTTTTTTTTTTTTTTTTTTTTTTTTTTTTTTTTTTTTTTTTTTTTTTTTTTTTATACAATTCAGAAAAAGGCTTATGCCAGCTTTGCCTCTCACTGAGGCTACCTGTGTTGGCTTTTCTCCAATTAGCCATAGCTTGATGGCAACTTTCAAAAATTCAAAAATAAACGGATTCAATCCTAGGAAAAAAATTTTGCGCATGACCCGCCTTGATGAATATACTGTTTATATGATTAAGACTACATATCTTTGACAGTCTTATAGTGGTTCATCTATTTGCTTTTTGAGTTATACTCTTGAAATAAATTTTTACGTCTGTTTCTATCCTGACGAATATAACATTTATATGGTTTAGACTATATATCTCTGAAGCTCTTAATATAGTTTGCCTTTTCTCTTTTTATGGCACTTGGTATTAACCAAGTGACATATAGCAGTCGCCAATTCTGTCGGTCTGTCGGTCTGTCCCGGTTTTGCTACTTTAGGCACTTCCAGGTAAGCTAGGACGATGAAATTTGGCAAGCGTATCAGGGACCGCACCAGATTAAATTAGAAATAGTCGTTTTCCCGATTTGACCATCTGGGGGGGAGTGGGGGCCCGGTTAATTCGCAAAAAATAGAAAAAATGAAGTATTTTTAACTTATCAGCGGGTATTTGGATCTTAATGAAATTTCATGTTTGGAATGATATTGTGTCTTAAAGCTCCTATTTTAAATCCCGACCGGATCTGATGACATTGGGGGGAGTCGGAGGGGGAAAACCTAAAGTCCCGGTTTTGCTACTTTAGGCACTTCCAGGTAAGCTAGGACGATGAAATTTGGCAAGCGTATCAGGGACCGGACCAGATTAAATTAGAAATAGTCGTTTTCCCGATTTGACCATCTGGGGGGGGGAGTAGGGGCCGGTTAATTCGGAAAAATAGAAAAAATGAAGTATTTTTAACTTATGAGCGGGTGATTGGATCTTAATGAAATTTGATGTTTGGAATGATATTGTGTCTCAGAGCTCTTATTTTAAATCCCGACTGGGTCTGATGACATTGGGGGGAGTTGGAGGGGAGAAACCTAAAATCTTGGAAAACACTTAGAGTAGAGGGATCGGGATGAAACTTGATGGGAAAAATAAGCGCAAGTCCTAGATACATGATTGACATAATCGGAACTTATTTGTTCTCTTTGGGGTAGTTGGGGGGGGGGAGTAAGTCTTAAAAATTAGAAAATGAGGTATTTTCAACTTGCGAACGGGTGATCGGATCTCAATGAAATTTGATGTTTAGAAGGATATCGTGTCTTAGAGCTCTTATTTTAAATCCCGACCAGATCTTGTGATGGGGGCGGGGAGTTGGGAGGGGGAACCTAAAACTTGGAAAACACTTAGAGTGGAGGGATCGGGATGAAACATGGTGGGAAAAATAAACACAAGTCCTAGATAGATGATTGACATAAACGGAACGGATCCGCTCTCTTTTGGGTAGTTGGGGGGGGGGGGGGGGTTAATTCTGAAAAATTAGAAAAAATGAGGTATTTTTAACTTACGAACGGGTGATTGGATCTCCATGAAATTTGATTTTTAGAAGGATATCGTGGCTCAAAGCTCTTATTTTAAATCCTGACCGGATCTGGTGACATTGGGGGAAGTTTGGGGTGGGGAGACCTAAAATGATGGGAAACGCTTAGATTGGAGGGATTGGGATGAAACTTGGTTGGAAAAATAAGCAAAAGTCTTGCATACGTAATTTACATAATTGGAACGGATCCGCTCAATTGCGGGGGGGGGGGTAATTCTGAAATATAAGAAAAATAACGTATTTTTAACTTACGAAGGAGTGATCGGATATTCATGAAACTTCATATTTAGAAGGACCTCGTAACTCTGATATCTTATTTTAAATCTCAACCGGATCAAACGTAATTGGGGGGGGGGTAGTTGGGGGGGGGACCGGAAATCTTAGAAAATACTTAAAGCGGTGAGATCAGGATGAAACTGGATGGGAAGAATAGAAACCTGTCTAAGATACGTGACTGACATAACTGGACCGGATCTGCTCTCTTTGGTGGAATTGGGAGGGGGGAGGTAATTTTGAAAATTGAGGTATTTGTAACTTACGAAAGGGTGACCAGATCTTAATGAATTTGATATTTAGAAGGATCTTGTGCTATAAAGTTTAACTTTAGGTTCTGACCTTCTCACAATTTTTTTTTTTCAAGCTATACCCTTGAAATAAATTCTTGCGTATGTTCCTAACCTGATGAATATATAATTTTTATGATTTGTACTATATATCTCTAATAATCTTAATATAATTCGCCTTTGTTTTTTCTTTTTTCTCAAGTTATACCCTTGTCCGTACATTTCTTATGCATGTTCCTTGCCACGACGAATTTATTTTCACCTTTTTGGATTGAATCCTGTTAGTGAGAATTTTATGCAACGCAAACCTACGTTGTTACTGAGTAAAAGTACCCTTTTTCCAGTATGTTTGCCTAAAGGTATTGAAATGGAAAGGTCCCGGAAGAGGAATAGTAAAACATGAATAAGAATAGAAACAAAATTTCAGTCCTGAAAACGTGAATAAGAATGACAAAATCAGTCCTGAAAACGTGAATAAGAATGAAAAAATTTCAGTCCTGAAAACGTGAAAAAGAATAAGAAAATTTCAGTAAAAAGGTACAAAAAGGTAAAAAAAACTAAAAAACTAAAAAAGCTAAAAAACTAAAAAAGCTAAAAAACTAAAAAGCTAAAAAGAAAAAAAAAAATAAAAAAAAGGAAAAAAACTAAATAATAAAGGAGGAAAACATAAAAATAATTTGTATGTGTGTTATGTCTGTCTGTCTGTCTGTCCGCATATGACGTCTGAATTATGAATTATTTCATCATAGTACAAAAAACTAAAAAGAAAAAAAAACTAAAAACTAATAAAAAAAACTAAAAAAGCTAAAAAACTAAAAAAATAAAAAAAAAAAATAAAATAAAAAAAGCAAAAAGACTAAAAATAAGGAGGAAAATAAAACTAAAAAAAACTAAAAATAAAAATAAAAACTAAAAAGGTAAAAACTTCAAAAAAAACTAAAAAGAAAAAAGAAAAAAAAACTAAGAAAAAAGGTAAAAACCAAAAAAAAAAAACTAAAAAGAAAAAAAAGGGGAAAAACCAGAAAAATTTATTTCATCATATACCAATTCAAAAAACGAATGTATATACAGACCGGAACACCGGGACACAAATGACGACCGGGACACAGGGACACAACTACAACGGGGACACCGGGGTACAGGGGGATATATAATGACGACGGGGACACAGGAAGGTTCGATTAGCAATCATCATGAACAAAGCTCAAGGGCAATCATTAGAGTCATGAGGTATAACTAAAAAAACAGAAAAAGGTAAAAAACTAAAAACTAAAAAAAAGACCAATTCAAAAAGGAATGTATATACAGACCGGGACACCGGAACCCAAATGACGACCGGGACACCGGGACACAGGGAATATAAATGACGACCGGAACACTCAGAGAGAAGTTACAGACTAGGACACCGGGACACAAATGACAACCGGGACAAAGGGAATATAGATGACGACCGGGACACAGGGACACAACTACAACGGGGACGCCGGGAGGGCACAGGGGGATATATAAATGACGACGGCGACACAGGGAATGTTCGATTAGCAATCACCATCAACAAAGCTCAAGGGCAATCATTAGAATCATGAGGTATAGATCTGAATACGGATTGTTTTTTCCCATGGACAATTATATGTTGCATGTTCAAGAGTCGGTAAACCTGGCAATCTATTTATATGCACAGACAATGGGACAGCGAAGAATGTTGTATATTCGCAAGTTTTACGTAGTTAAAAACATATATATATATATATATATATTATATATATATATATATATTATATATATATATATATATATATATATATATATTCACAGGTGGGACACAGGGACACAACTACAATGGCGCGTAACTAATATGGCGCGTAACGACTTATGCGCACGGGGGGGCTTGGGGGGGCGCGAAGCGCCCCCACAAAACTAGGTGTTGGGGTGGCGCGAAGCGCCACCCCAACAGCTAGTCTATATATAAAATAAGTTGTCTGTGTGTCTGTCGAGTGACGACATGTCATCAGGTCGTCATGTCGTCATGAAGTTAGTTGTCGTTATGTTTGTTATGACGATGCCGTCGTTAAAGGTATTTAAGACATTCGTTCAGGGAAAAATGTTTAATTGTAAATGACTGAAGAACCTACAATGGCAACAGCCGAGGAAGCTGCTCAAAGAGTCTATGCCAAAAAACTTGCTGCTGATAGAGAAAGTAAGAAAAAGAAAGCGTGCCGAGGAATCACAAGAACAGCAAGAAAACAGGCTTGCGGCTGATAGAGAAAGTAAGAACCAGAAAGCGTTGCCGAGGAATCACAAGAGCAACGCGAAACCAGACTTGTTGCTAAAAGAGAAAGTGGAAAAAAGAAGGCGTTGCCGAGGAATCACAAGAACAGCAAGAAAACAGGCTTGCGGCTGACAGAGAAAGTAAGAAAAGAAAGCGTGCCGAGGAATCACAAGAGCAACCTGAAAATTATCGCCTGGCATTCAGGTACAGCCCAGTCGATGATTATAGCTTGAGTAGATGTGTTCAAATCGGACTATGTCTAAAATTTGTCCCTATTGCAAGGCCTTGAAATTCAATGGTGAAACAATGGGAATGTGTTTGCGCCTCAGGAAAAGTTGAACTTCCTCTATTGGCTGCACCACCAGAGCCATTGAAGACTTTGCTTACTGGAACTACGTCAGAATTTAAGCGTTTTTTTTTTTTATCACAGATCAGAAAGTATAACTCACGTTTCCAAATGACCCAAATCGAAAATTTAGTGCCCAAATCGAAAATCCAGATCAATTTATGCCTACTTTCAAAGTAAAAGGGCAAATTATCATAGAGCAGGGTCCCTTCTACCATTCTCAGGCGATAATCATAAATTTTTACAATTGTACCTCATCAGTGATAGAAATTCTGAATTGAATGCACGTTGCGAAATTTCTCCCGACGTTTGAAAGGACATCGTTTCCCAATTAGAACATCTTTTCCACGAAAATAATAATTTAGTACGTCTGTTCAAAACAACCATCGATTTGATGCCTACTGATACGCATAAAATTGTTATTTCCGCTGACAAAACGCCTCCTGGCCACCATGTGCGTAGATACAATGCTCCAACTATTGACGAAGTGGCAATTGTTATGGTCGGTGATCAGTTTTTTACCTCGAGATATTATTCTTCATAAGCGAAATGCTCAGTTGGTAAGAATTGCTTAAACTTATCGATGCTACGATGCCCTACAATATCCTATCATTTTTTGGGATGGAGCCGACGGCTATTATTTTAATATTAAATTGATGAATCCAGCCACTAACAAAGAAAAAAATAAGAAATGCAGTGCAATGCATTATTATTCCTATAGACTAATGATTCGGCAGGATGAAGACAATTATATTTTAAAATGCCGTCAATTGTTTCACCAATACGTCGTTGATATGTATGCAAAATTTAATCAGAACGTTTGCTATTTATACGTCTGAATCAGACCAAGCTCCGCTCTGAACAATACATTCATTTGCGAGATACAGTTGTAAATGACGGTAATGCTACAAACGTTGGAATATTAACGATTTTACCTTCGTCATATGCTGGCAGTCCCCGTCATATGCATGAATATACTCAAGATGCTATTGCGTATGTTCGTCTCTATGGTCGTCCAGATTTATTTATTACATTTACATGTAATCAATCTTAGGACGAGATACAGCAGCTTTTACTTCAAGGACAATCGGCGGTTCATAGACATGACATTACGGCCCGTGCCTTCCGCAAAAGTTGAAATCACTGATAAACTACATAGTAAAACTTGAAGTGTTTGGGTCAGTGCGATGCTGGATGTACTCAGTGGAATGGCAAAAACGAGGATTGCCACACGCACATATACTAATCTGGCTACATTATAAAATTACTTCTAACGAAATTGATGATCGCTGAAATACCTGTCGATAAGGGGTTATATGATATTGTAGTAAAAAATATGATACATGGACCTTGCGGTGCACTGAACGAAAATTAACCATGCATGGCCAAAGGAAGGTACACAAAGCAATATCCTCGACTCTTAGTACCCAACACAATTACTGGCAATGATGGTTACCCACAATATAGAAGAAGATCTACTGAAGATGGCGGTAAAACAGCAATAATAAAGAAGCGTAACGGTACCACCATCGAAGTAGATAACCAGTGGGTTGTTCCATATTCCCCATTATTATCAAAAACATTAATGCACACATAAACGTTGAATACTGTAACTCCGTAAAGGCAATCAAATACATATGTAAATACGTCAACAAAGGCAGTGACATGGCAGTTTTTGGCTTGCAGTCCGAAATCAAAGATATCGACGAAATCGTACAATATCAGGCTGGAAGACACATAAGCAGTAATGAAGCTGTTTGGCGAATTCTTTCATTTCCGATACATGAACGTAGTCTAGCTGTTGTTCACTTAGCGGTACATTTAAAGAATGGTCAACGTGTTTATTTTTCGGAATCCAACGTGCAACAAAGAGCCCTGAATCCACCGGATACAAATTTAACTGCTTTCTTTTCGCTATGCAAAAATGATTCTTTTGCAAAAAACTGCTGTATACTGAAGTGCCTTCGTATTACACGAGGAATACTAAAAATAAAATATTTGAACGTCAAAAAAAGGGTAAGTCAGTCGACGGCCAACCTACCATCTTCAAAGATACCACGATAGAAAGACTCTACACCGTTCACCCAATCAACATGAATGCTTCCTTTCTATGCCTGCTTTTGGTGAATGTACCCGGTCCGACGTCCTTTGAGTATTTGAGAACTGTAAACGGTACTATACATGACACTTACCGTAGTTCATGGCAAACTCTGAATTTATTGGAGAATGACCAACACTGGGATAACGCATAAATGACGCGTGCGAGACGTCAACCTCCAAGTCAAATTCGTGCATTGTTTGGCATCATAATAACAACTTGCTCTCCATCAGCTCCTAAAGAGTTATGGGAAAAATATAAATCAAAAATGTCCGAAGATATACTCCATCGAAAATGGTTAGAGATATCAGATATGTCTTTTGATTTTACATCAGAAATTTATAACTACACTTTAGTTATTATAGAAGATTTGTGCGTATGTATGGCAAACAAAACCTCTTCAGGATTTGGGAATGCCTTCACCTAATCGTACCGCTGCTGTTTCGACATGTGTAGAATTGGATCGTGAACAATGTTACAGTACGAGTGATCTGTTGTCGCATGTACAAAACAACATTTCCAAGTTAACGTCGGAACAAAAAGACATTTATGATACGATAATGCATTGTGTCGATAACAGCGTTGAGAAATTTTCTTTTTGGATGCGCCAGGAGGTACTGGTAAAACGTTTGTGATAAAACTGATTCTGGCATCAATTCGATCAAAAAATGATATAGCGTTGGCAATTGCGTCATCCGGAATAGCCGCAACGTTGCTGCCTGGTGGAAGAACTGCTCAGTCCGCTTTTGAAATTGCCTCTGAATTTGCATTCTACAGAAACTCCCACGTGCAATATTTCCAAATCATCTGGGATGGGTAAAGTATTGCAGCTATGCAAACTTATTATTTGGGACGAGTGCACAATGGCACACAAAAACATCGCTCGAGGCTCTGGATCAATGTTTGAAAGATTTGCGAGGGAATTCGAAACCCTTGGCAGCACATTAATATTGCTTGCGGGAGATTTCAGGGCAAACATTACCTATAATACCTAGATCAACCCCTGCAGACGAAATGAATGCTTGCCGAAAAATTCTAATTTATGGGCACACGTAAAAACATTAAAATTAACTACAAATATGCGTGTCCGATTGCAAAACGATGACTCTGGTCAAACATTTTCAGATCAATTGCTGGCAATTGGAAACGGAAAGCTCCCAGTAGACTCAATTTCAGGACGTATACAACTACCTGCTGAATTCTGTAATTTAGTGACGTCCATAAATGAATTGATTGAAAAAGTATTTCCGAATATTCTAAACAATTATAAAAATAATAAATGGCTAAGTGAAAGAGCGATTCTTGCACCCAAAAAATATAGACGTCCACGAAATCAACAATATTGTTTTGACCAAGATTCGAGACCAGGCAGTCCTTTACAAGTCAGTCGACACAGTTTTGGAACCAAATGAGGCGGTTAATTATCCATCTGAAATTTTAAATTCCGTGGATCTTTCAGGGTTTCCACCACACGTGCTACAACTAAAAATAGGCGTACCAATAATACTGTAAGAAATATCAACCCACCAAAGCTTTGCAATGGCACGCGACTTGCCGTAAAAAAACAGTGGAAAACGTAATAGAGGCCACAATCTTGACAGGGCCTTTTGAGGGTGAGGCTGTTCTTATTTCCTCGCATTCCCATGATTCCAACGGATCTGCCTTTTCAATTAAAAGATTGCAATTACCAATTCGATTAGCATTTGCAATCACCATCAACAAAACTCAAGGTCAATCATTAGAAAAATGTGGTATAGATCTTAATACTGATTGTTTTTCCCATGGACAATTGTACGTTGCATGTTCGAGGGTCGGTAAACCTGACAATCTATTTATATGCAGCGACAATTTGGACAGCGAAGAATGTTGTATATTCGCAAGTTTTAACGCAGTTAATGTGTATTGTATCTAT